>NW_019474314.1:0-1719 GCF_002814215.2 Seriola lalandi dorsalis | reverse complement strand
ATCCACTGTTTCAAAAATTACAAAAAATTCCGAGAGGTAAATCTGCCACTGTTATCTCTGTAAACTGCTTCACAAGCTACTGTAACTTCAGTGCAATAAATGATAAATAAAGACAATACATATATTCTCTGAAAAACCTGAGCGTCACCTTGAGCAGAGGTGACTACGTGACTACATGAACATCTACAAGACCGTCGGGTGAATCCTTGGCATTTGTCAGCACATGTAGGGCATAATCAAGTCTTATTGACCAGTCATTTGGGTAAGAACAAATCGGAGGCCGAGGTTGGCATTGATGGACCAAAGTCATGGAGAGATGGTAGTAGGATGGGATGGGCAAGGGGAGAAACAAGACACCTGGTGACTAATTAGATATGACATCCAAAGCCCCTAGACCAAGGGCAAGGCAGCGAGGTAAGAAAAAAAAAAGAAAGAAAAGCTCATTGAAGTGTAGAAGATGGGATCAACACTCCTCTATTCTGATTATTGTGTCAGATAATTAATCAATCAACAACGAGCATGATCTCACCGATGAAGTCTCATCAAGCAAAAATGGCTGGATTTTCTGTTTTTCTATTTTATACAGACTGCAGCTCTGACAAAGGAAACGAGTCTGAAATAAACGAATCCGGCTTTAATTTATCATCCAGTGAATCATTAAGAACCAGCTGACGTGAAGATGCAGACAAACACACGCTCCCAGTCTGAGGCGAGAAGCCAAAGTCAAAGCCTCTGAGCCAAATAGAAATCACATGGCGTCATCGTGAACTGTTTGTTGTGTGATAGCCTGTTTCTTGACATTTTTTCAACTTCACTGGACATTTGTTTATGTTTGGCGCGCTCCAATACAGCTGAATTCATTTATTCGCAGTCATTAAACATTACAGATACTTTGTATATAGTTTTTATGGAGAGAATGTGCAGGTGAGGTAAGAAACGCTTTTGTCTACCAGGTGTAAGTTAGTGTTCCACGGAAAGAGCTACAGGATGGGATTTCTGTCGTGACTGGAGCTCTAACCCTCAGAGAAACCCTATTATTTACAACAACAGTGCCGCCACACATGTGCCCTGCTGGCCACAAAGCAGGGAGCAGCAGTGGCGGACGGAGACAGGAGGGACAGATGGCTTCAGACGAAAGAGGAGGGGAGATGTACAGTATGCCATATTTTCATTTGAACTCTAGCCTGAATCCAAAATGATGCCCCTGTAAAAATTTCAAAGACGCAGCGACAGATTGAACCTCGATCCTGTGAGAAAATCCAGGCAATGAGAGTTTAATTGGGAGCGCACACATGCAAATCTGCTGCGGCATCAAAGGCGACTTCAATTGCTACAAACTTGTCTGTTCGGACTATCTGTTGTGTGCTACTGCAAAAGACTTTGTGGGTAAAGTTCAATCTGATCACTGTGGCCAACATCACAGCAACAATATGTAACAGGCACACCTTTAAATATTCAATATAATAAAAGCTAAAAAAAAACAAAAAAAAACCATCTCATTTAACCTGACAAAATGTTACAAACATGCAGAAGAAGTCTCCATTACATTCTGCTGACCTTGTCAGTGCAGCGGCTGAGACAGTGAATCAATAGATGCCCTGTCTGCTGAGGTAGACAGCACCTGAGGCCGTGGATTTGCAGGAGGAGGAGATCGGTCACCAGGGGAACGCTGGAAAGTCAAAATTTGTGTGACTGATACAGTACAGAACATCTTAATCT
>NW_019474313.1:0-1719 GCF_002814215.2 Seriola lalandi dorsalis | reverse complement strand
ATGTATGTGCATGCAGTTGGACACTTTCCCCAAACACACGATACAAGTTATTTTCTCTTCCTCCTGTCCACAACCTGACCGCCATAATCAAGTGAGATATGAAATATTTTTTTCAAATTGAAGCAAACAATGCGAGACTGTGACCAGAAACACAAAGTATATTGAGTGAGGCACAAACACTTTCATCAGAGGCTCAATGTCCAACCTGTCCAAAATGTCCTGATGAACGTGCAGCAAAACCATGTGTGTTAGTCTTTTTTGTGTCATGGTACTTCTTAACCATGTTTTTAGCCGCCGAAGTGTGGAGAATGATCGACAGACACAGGCAGGCAGAGACAAAGTTCCATAAACCTTTCCATCTCTCGTAGAAGTTCCTGAGTTTGTGGATGCAGGCCCCCCCCTGAAAAATCAGCAATGTCAGGGACTGTTTTCAGTCCTTTCTCTTTAGTAAGCTCACCCAAAAGGGTGAGTTGCATGTGCAGGCGAGAAGAGATGGTCAGCCATGTCATCCAAACCTGAATAGAGGCCATTTACAGCATCTATTATAGTTTTGTCTTACGGCGGCAACTTTCATTCCAGGCTTATTAAATCGGCGGCCAAGCTCTGATGTTACAAGGTCCACAGCCTCAAAGAATTCACATTGCCACTGTCAATGCCCTGCGTATGGTCCAATGTCCTGCACAGCCTGTGTGTCACTCAAACAAGCAGGAGCTATTCTGGTTCTTGGTTGGTCAGGCATTTGTAAATTGTTCTGTGCTGCACACTCTAGCACTCTCTAGTTCTTGTACTCAGGCATCTTCTCTCAGGGCTTTCATGCGTTGTATGAGTACATTAACACACTCCCGGGCATTGTTGGACACTGATAGCAAGTTGCAGACGACATCATCTGCTCCGAAAAGTGACAGAAACAGCACCTTGCGCTTTGATGATTCCTATATTGCAACAGAAAAGCTCTGTATAAAATCTAGCGTGTCTGCAACCAGGCGCACCTCCCTGCCAACCTCTTGCAAAATCAAATCCAGCGCATGATTCCTGCAATGTACAAACAGCACGTTGGGACCTTGTGCTTTCAGTTTTGCCTGGACAGCTCCGAAATGGCCAGACAATTGCTTGCACCATCAAAGCAAAATCCTTGAAGGCGATCCATGGTTCCAAGTTCAGATGCATGAAGATGTCTCTAATGCAGGAAAAAAGTGTCTCTGCCGTGGTGTCAGGAGCACTGTAGAGCCCAAGAAAAACATTTGCAACTGATAAGTTTTTCGTCCACATACTGTAAGCTACAGGAAAACTGCTCAGACACACTTACATCGTGGTTCCATCAGTGTTTAGTCCAAAGAATGTGTGCGCTCCCTCACCTCAGACACAATTTCCCTCTGGACTGAATGAGTAAAAATTTCTAATTTTTCATTTTGAATGGTATGAGACATCCAGTTGTGTCGTCGCTGCAGCCACTCACGTGCCCTGGTCAAATCAACGACCACTCCATCATTAGCTGCCATAAAACTCTACCCCGATGGCTGTGCCCCCGCAGTGGAGTTCCCTCGCATCCAAGGAATTTTATGGATCTAAAAAGCAGCTCCAGAACTGTCCTGGCAATTTTCTGGTCTTTCTCAGCTTGTTCAGAAAGCAGTGCGGTTATAGGTCTGTGGCTGAGAGATGACATCATTCTCAATCATTCCAGATGCATGTCCTGCAGTTCCTCTAATGACCACTACAGTC
>NW_019474312.1:0-1719 GCF_002814215.2 Seriola lalandi dorsalis | reverse complement strand
TTTAATAGCTATAATTTCACTATCTTAGTTTAGCATGTTAGCATGCTAATGTTTGCTATTTAGCACTAAACACAAGGTACAGCTGTAGCTGATGAGAATACCATTAGCTTTGCAGGTATTTGGTCCATAGACCAAGACTTGTTCAAAGTAACAATTTGTCCTGTGAATGTTGAGATATTTCACAGGGTAAATGAAACCTTTTTCCTGCTGGTGGAACGAGATCAAACTCAGGGGATCACCCATCTCATTAGGATCACGAGTTTCCATGTGCCAATCCATGTGATATCTCTTATGATACGGACTGATCAACAGACAGACATCGAGCTCTGGCCACAGAAAATGATATGATGCGATGAGCTAGCCTATATCATCTCACTGGAAATGACTCACCACTCTGTTGGGCTACGAAATCACACAATCCACTCACAATCTTGAAATGAATGATGGTAGATTTACAGAGTGGCTATTTCTTTTTCTACTTACAAACCAGTTTAAATAGAACTGATACATTCTGTTACCAGCAGCCACGCAGGTCAGCTCCAGCTACAGCTATGACAAAGATAACAGTTTTGAGAATGAGTTAGTTAATTAATAACTTTGATTAGTTAACATCAGCAAGCAAAAGCACATGGAGGATTTTGACCCTTAGACCAGGGACCTGTGTTTCCTCTTGCTCATTTTCACATGTCTCACTAATCAAAACCAGCAGCACAATTATGACCCATGCATGACCATGCAAGAGTCCTGCAGCTTCCGCAAATGTATCTGTAATTTGCGAGACGGTAATTTGTGAAGTGTGACTCTGCTGTTTGAAATGATCTTTTGTGAAAAGGGGTCCCGGGATCCAAAATGGAACCAGCTATCGCAGTCCAACCCCAGGCAGATGGCAGGGAAACCAGTTCACCAATTCATGTCTCTTGAAATGGGTGAGAAAAAAAATAGCAGTTGCTCACAAACTGTACCCCAAAAGGGATGGGAGTGTCAGCGATCCGTCTGTCCCACGCTTACGCCTTAGGAACAACAACCAAGATGTACGTATGTTGTGTAGGTACTGCAATAAAAACTGGTCAACATTGCTAATCACCACATGCACAATACCTGTGTGAAGAGGCAAAACATTCATTTATAATCAACATGATTCTTTTTCAGACTGGAGAGGTTGTTAAATAATTATGTAAATTTGACCTCTGTTTGTGTCTCCTCACTCTCTGCGTCCTTGTCCCTGTGTCGTCTTCAGTGATGGCAATTCCTTTGAACCATTCAGTGCTGTACGCTCTCCAGTCAACAATATTAGCCTAATTGGCATAATTTGAAAGCCAAAGGCCTGTTTTCTCCAGGCATGAAATAATGTTCTCTCACAAAGTGAATCACATGGAAGGAATCATTTATCCCCACTTCCATGTACTTTACGACCGACATGCACCACGTGGGTGTGGATTAGCAAGTACTTGCGTTTGTTCGAGGGTCCGGTAGATGAAGAAGCAGGTTCTGCATGAGATTTTTGTTGTGATACCAGAACTGAGGTTGTGTTCAGCCGTTGATATTATTGAGGCCCTAGTTCGTGCCGGTGGAGGGATTCTGTAAATGTAGTGCACCACTTAAGGTTCAGAGGGGGGTCTAGTGGGAGGCTTTGGCTTGTGTTCTGGAAAGTGGCAAGTCGCCATTAATCATGCATTTCATTCTCACCCATTGACAACATCCAAAGTTAGTGTGTGTTCC
>NW_019474311.1:0-1720 GCF_002814215.2 Seriola lalandi dorsalis | reverse complement strand
GGTGGCTTCACTGAGGATCAAATGTCGTCACATGTGAATAGTCATTTTTTTACAACTCCCTCCCTGTTGACTGCTTCCTGCCCCTGATATCACCAGTGTTATATAAACCACTCACCTGCCTGCACAGCTTTGTCACTCCCGGCGAAACCCACTAACGACAGCCAAGATGGTAAGTGGCGTGAAAGAGCTTCATTCATAGGACAATTCTTCATCCTCCACATGGACAAATATCTGCATTCATTACTTGTTATTCCTATCCTTAAATAGAAAATGCTTATGATTTAACTTTAATGTTTAATGTCATTATAAATACACACACAGGAGATATAGTGTATTCTTGCTATCAAAGACTTTAGCAGTCTGATTGCACTTAAAATATTCACACACATTTCAGATTTGGATGGTAATAAGGTCAAAGAGATATGTTTTAAAGAGGTTTGTGATTTGCAGAGTCATTAACACTGATTCACTCGGTATTGTAAAGGTGTTGATGGCTTAATTTTAAATCCATAGAAAAGACAGGAAAGGGCTTAACATGTTTTTTTGTTTTTTATAAGATATAGTTTTTTTCTGTAGATGTAATTTGTGTATTTTGTCAAACACTAACATTAATTCAGGGTTCACAGATCCCTTGATCCTTCTCACCGTCATGTGATTTGATAAAGGTGTACGCACTGTAACCAATGAGGAGCAAGGAATCTAAAATATCCATGTATCTAAACCCAGGAAAGGCTTTACCCGCGTCTTTATTAAGTAACTAATTCAAATCAAAAGAAGTGTTTGCCTCAGTCAAATCACAGTTTTCTTTAGCCTCGCCGATCCCTGTGTCTCCCCTCCCATGCATTTATTGTTAGGTATAATACTCTGGCAGTGGCCTGGGACAAGAACACGGGCATTGTGTTCGGGTGATGCACACTTCTCTTAGTTATCCTTCCGCATAGTTAGGATAACTCAAATCACCACAGGGATGAATGAAGTGTAACTTCACCTAATTATTCTCCAGCACTTTGCCCTGTTTAGTCAATGATAAACTTATGTTTGAACTGATGTGAGATAGAGGACAAGACATGAGTTCAAAGAATATATAGTGGGTGGTAAAGACTGAGACTTTGGGTGTGGTACAGGTTTACTGGGGCCAGGATGTTGATGTGTAACGATCAGGTGATGCAGTTATATAGAGAGGCGTGGCAATGGTACCTATCTAGAGTCTGCCGATGTATCATAGAAGGTCCCAGCATTGGGTGCCTCTTTATGGTTTTACTGTCTCTGCATGACGACCACATGCCAATGAGCAAATACAGCACCTTCCTGTTTCAGTACTCTGTACACTGTTCTACCCTGGTTGATCATCAACAGCGAAGATAAAAAAACACCTAGGATTATCAATTCTCCCTCCAGAGTACACTGTACAAACAGTCATTTAGATTTGTCTCTAAATAGTTAGATTAAAGCAAAAGCTTTTTCAAAACATGACATGACAAACAAGATTATTGTTCTAAAAGGTAACCTCTTCCTCTTTGCGCTCTAACTTCACAAACAAAACAGACACATTAAAGGGTAAGGTCAAGAAATGACTATGTTATAGAAAGAAACCCAACAGTTCCCACAATGAGCAAACAACAAAAAAAATTGCCTTTAACAGGGAGAAACTTCCAACAGACGCATGAACATGAGGAACAGAGGAGTCAACAGTTTAGCCATTTAGCCTTCTCTCTTCCCA
>NW_019474310.1:0-1720 GCF_002814215.2 Seriola lalandi dorsalis | reverse complement strand
TTAACACCGTCTGACCTGACGGAAGACAGCGCAGTACCTTTCTGCTGGAGTCAGGACACACTAGCAAAGCAGTACTATATAAAGAAGCCATTTGTTGCTGTTAAGTCTAGAAAGTTAATTCTAGACAGAGTGCTTGGTGGAGGCGTGGGGTATGGGCCAGGAAAGAACCCATTAAATCTTGGGGCACATCCAAATCGTTTAGTGGAGCCTCCAAGATGCTTAAAGATTTTTTTTTAATTTGAGATCATTTGTACACACAAGTTATTGTGTGCAGCAAGATCATATTTTTGGGAGAACTTCAGCGGCTTTGCTCTTGGTTTTTTGTGGGACAATTTACAACTTCATATTTCTCATTAGGGGAGGATGAACTGACATAAACCCCAACATGAGTAGGTGTAATCAGGCTGACATACGCCTGAAAACACTTCTGTGGCTATGTGGAGCCTTTAATCTATGAAAAATGAAGTCAAAGTAACTAGTAACTGCAGCAGGTAAATAAATGTAGAAGAGTATAATATTAAGTAGGATTGTTACTATAGTAAAGCAGAAATATCTGAAAATTGTACTTAAGTACAGACCCGTGTGTTTTATCACTGTACACTACAAACGTGTGACATCACTGGATACAGGAGAGTACTTGTTTAAAATACATGATGATCTTCTTAAAATGAAATACTTACACACATAAGAGGCTCCTCAGTCATCCTTCCCAGGTATTTCTTCTTCTGTGCATCATTGCCAGCCAAAATAACAGGCATTTGCTGTGTGGGAGAAACAGATGTACCTTAATTACCTCCCAACACTAGGTTTAAAATCAATACTTCTACTGTTATCAGTAGTCCTGGTGGATATGATGTAATAACATACTCTCATCTGTACTTCTTTATTATTGTGTAATAAAAAGGGAGTACATTTAGAAAGCAATTATATCTTATTTATATTTTTGTGTGTAAAAGCACCAAAGTCACTATTTAAACTCAACAAGGAAAACAAGAAGAATATAGAATCAGTCTCTATCACTCATTCATCAGGTCCTCTGTCATCTTCCCTCTTGTTGCCCTTGTAGTGAATTCCTTAAAAAACACTTTTTTTGTGATTTGAATGAACTAACTCTTTAAAAACTTGAGGAGTTGATAAACAACAACTTACTCCCAGAGAATTAGCTTCTATAGCAGTCTGTACTCCGGTGCAGCCGTAAGCCAACTCTTCTGTGATGAGGCAGTTGTCGAAGATGGACAAGCCCATTCCACCTGAATACAAAAAGAGATGAACATAAAAGGGAAACTCGCAGCGTTTTAAAATTGAAATCCACAAACTTGCCTGAAGAAACCATTTCCGCTGATCTCATTAAAAAATGAACACGCTCAATATGTAGGTCTGTATCATACACTGAAGAATGTGCATGTTATGCTCTTATTTTATTTTGTTTATTTGTTGTTGTTTTTGTTTGTTTTATTTATTCTTCTTTATTATTCTATTTTGATTTATCTATAAAAAATGTATTTATTTTTATTTATCTTTTTTTGTTACCTGATATCCTATATGTGTGAAGTATTTTGTTCTTTGTCTGTTCAAATTCAATTCAATACATATTTACTAAGTGTGGCTATTGTTTAGGTCATCTTCTACAAAGTAAACTGGTACGAGAGAAGATGTGTCAGAATGTGTGGGGCCTGCCGCAGTGGGGGAACCCAGCAAAAACAGTACAAAATATGGCAGG
>NW_019474309.1:0-7017 GCF_002814215.2 Seriola lalandi dorsalis | reverse complement strand
ATAAGTGATGTCAGGTCTGATCGCTGCTTGAACTGCAGTAGAAATGAGAAACCTCAGTCTAAAAAGTGGCAGGTTTAATCCACTGCACATTTATTTCCCCTTGTAGTCTGATTATCTATCTATCTATCTTTCTATCTATAGCTGTTTCAGAAGCCAGAACACAATCTAAATTCTGCTGTCTTGCTATCAGCAACTGGAGATCACAATCAATAGGCAATGAAGACAACTTAGCCGGAGCCTGCCTCTCACTAATAACAAACCAGTCTAGCATCATGGCTGGGTTGGCTTGTTGTTTGTTGTTAGAGTGTACATGGATTCTATTGACAGCAACCTCCCATTTAATAATTCAAAAACATGTGGCGGAGATTTTCAATAGCGGATTTACACATCAAGGAACACTTTAAATCATGTGCCGGAGGTGTGGAAAACACTAAGCCAAGTGATACGACTGTAATGCTACAAGGCTCCAGAGGAGTCCTGACTCCTGTGGAAGGTTCCTTGCTAAGTGTTTAATGTTTTATCAGCTCCTCAGATAGACGGGTAGACGGAGAGGACAGACTATCAGCAGTGGCTGCTGACACAGGAGTAGGATTCAGATTAATTTCATGTGGATTACGACATTTTTACACAGTCTCCTTTGATGATAATGCTTCATAAAAGGATCAGTCAACACTGTGTTAAGCCCATTACTCACTTCATCCTTTTCTGTTGCTTAATCTGTCAGTGGACTTTCATGTGCCGAGGCCAGGGGTACAGTTCACTGACAAATGTGCTTTAGGATGCATTTGCATTTCGGACAATGAGCTCTCGTGCATTGTCCCGTTTTGTGATCATCAATAACTACCTGGTGTTACCTTATTATGCATATTACACGCCAGCCACTGCCTCCAAAATGAAATTACAGAAAGATGAAGTTGTTGTTGTCGAGCACAGTGAGCAGATCTCCACATGCGGTATCCAGGAAAAGCTGTGAGAGACACAGTCTGGATGAAATAGGTTGGTAAACATGGCCGACAGATAAGACACATTGGTATTCTGCTGCATCTCGCCGCGCTGGCCTCAAGGCCTGGCTGATAATACCCGCTCTCGGCTTCAGGGTCAGAGGTCTGAGGTTGATTGGCAATGGGCTGACACAGGGAAATAGAGTGTGCTGACGGTAGTCTAATGGGGTTGAAGCACACAGACGTATCGGCGTGGCTGGCATGTTAGCAGTGCCACGGCCTCATTCTTACCCCCCCACCCCGCCCCGCACCTGGATGCTTACAGGTTGTTCGCTAATCTATTAGCCCCTTGTCAGACACCCCTGGGCTCTCCTGCACAGCGGCACTGCAGCACACGGGCCTGTGCTTGTGCCATCTCTGTCATGCTGAATTGTTTTCCTCGCAACAGCGTTTGCTCTGCCTCATTCGCTTTCAGCTGTACCTCCCAGCTCTTTATACCTCCCAGCCGCTGCTGTCTACCAACATGCCCAAATGCACTCAACCAGAGAATCACATATAAGTATGATCTCTCTCTTTCTTTCCCCTCTTCTCACTCCATCTCTTTGTTACTCTCTCACTCTCTAACAAACACATCCACCCACTCATACACACATGTATTTACTCACAGCCGTACATGGGCAAAACACAAACTCCTACACACACGCACACACTCACGCGCGCACACACTCACGCGCGCGCACACACACACACACACACACACACACACACACACACACACACACACACACACACACACACACAGAGAAGCATGGCTATTTCTATAACATTCATCTGCACTGATTATGAGGTGTCCTACATTGCTCAGCTTGCCCTGAAATAGCTTATTCACACTTAAATTCCCATTTACTGAAAAAATAAAGCTCCTCTCTGCACCAAACAACACAGCAGCAATGAATTTGGAAGAATGACAACACCAAAAAGATTTCTCAGAGCATCCAGAAGTAATGACACGAAAAGTAATCCGCTGTCAGCTTGTAGCGCTGCCGCGGGGTAGGAGTTTCACAGTGTTCGAAACAAGGAAACACTTATAACAACACTTATTATAGCTATATGACAGCCCATTGTATCTGTAAGCTCAGACCCCGTCGAAGAGTGAATTTATCAGCATCGACCTGTTTGCAGCACCTGTTGGACTGGTCTGTTTGGAAAACCTTAACGAAGGGGAAAATAAAATGAACATTTTTGTCCGAGGTTCCACCATCTGCCATTGTGAGAAACTCGGAAATCTTTAGCTGTTTTTGGAAGGAGCAGCATCCTGATACGTGTTGTTTGGCACTATCTCTTTGAGCAGCAGAATTCCACCATCAAATCTAAACAGCGGACGAGACGCCAGTCGGAGTAACTTTTCCTCTTGCAGACTGCTTCATGTGATTATGGTAATCACAGCAGTGCTTAAGCATTAATGCGGCAGTGATTTATTGATGTTGAACGCTATTTGTAGCCCCTTGGATCTTAAGTGGCTATGCTTTGATATGAAAAGTAAATGCATTCTGACATTTAAAAAAAAACAAAGGGTCACAAGGGTGTGTCATGTCAAACTTGTCCAAAATCCATAAATAGAAAGTAGTACAAATTTTAAAAATGAGTTGCAGGTCATGGCCGATAAAATCAGTTCTGATTATTCGTCAAATTTTTCGTCACAGCAAATTTTCAGCAACAAATTATCATCCCTGGAGTTGTCAGGGATGTAATATTTTTAGTGAAGGACACTTAAACATGGTAGATGCCTCTGTGGGGTTTGAACATGGGTCAGAGATTATCATTCCTCAGAGAAGCAGCAATCTATAACACGTGATAGGAGCATCCAGAGCAGATAGCAACCTAAGCACCTGCTCATCTTCAGTATTGCACGGGAATCTGCTCACAGCCTTGATAGTCACACTTTTAGTCAACTGACTCAAGAACTGCATGGGTGTGTGTTCCCTGGAGCTATATGTGGACCAAAGAGGGCACTGGCATGGAACAACGATGTCAGCACATTCAGGAGCAGGAGGTCCAACGGGGAAGAACCGTGAAAACGTTGCCGGCTGTCCGGTGCTTACTGCGCTTCAGAAAGCCTGGGAGCATGTGGCTTGTATTTTATTCATGGGGCAGAAAACATGAAAAGTATAGCAAACACAAAAAAAAAAAGTGCTTTGCAGGAAATGAGGAAGACAAACTAACTTTCAGAGAGGAAAAAAAATGGAGTAAGGGAATCTGAGAAGAAAGTGATGATTACACAGTAAATGAAAGATTAAAACAGAGGGTTATGTGTGAAAACTTTACAGGACAGAGCATGGGTGAATGGATAAAGATTAGGAATGAGAACACACTGAGGATCAGGACAGTGACGCAGGGGGGACCTCTATATCTTCTACGTCCTGCCCAATGGGAGACTGTCCGCACTGTACCGTTCCAGTCTAAATATCGTACATGTCTTAATGTCATGTGCCATATACTGGGTGTTTAAATTAATGTATAATACAGAGTATAAAAGGTTAAGCAAAAATAACAATTAAAATCTTGTTTTCAGATTACGAATCAGTGCACGTTTTGAAACATGATTTACCGAAGGACAGGAAGGAAACATCAAATAATTTATGAGACGATTAGTGTGCAATTTATTAACCTGTGAACCAACAAGGTATTATCCATATCCCATCGCCACAATGCCATTTTGCATTATGTGTAATCTTGTTGTCTTCAAATGGAAATACCTTCTCTTTATGGGTGTGGAAATACTGCAGTAAGACAGCCATACACGATTGGGGTCAGGACCCTGAGAAATAATCTGCTTTTGGCATTTCTATTTTAAACGCAGATTAATCAGACAAAGGTTATGGGTGGCAACTGAGCAGCAGAGAACTCTGGGCTATTTTTGCTGAGGGGAAGTGGCAATATCGTTTTGATGGTTAAATGTAGAGAAGGTGACACTTTTGTCTGTCCTCTGTGGGAGCAACAGCCAAAGCAAATTATAGCATTCCACTGCATGGCTGGCATCATTATGATATGTTTTAAGATATTGATCAATTTTCAATGAACTTATGCAAGTTCTAAAGGCTGTCCAGTCTATTTTAATGGTTTTGCAGCTCTGTTTTATATTTATGGTGAAATGTCAGGACACTGACTCGACAGCTTTATGCCAAACAGCCACAGTTCTGGTCATTTTATTTTAGGGGGGTGGGGGTTGTGGTTAGGGTTATATAATACTACTGAATGCTTAACATTGAAATTTAGATACCACTGAATTCATAGCACTGAAATGTTTCATCAAACTTTACTTCCAATATCTGGGATACCAAGGACAAGCAATCAAGCCTGAATGGAGGTGACACAGTACTGATTCATTTACATTATTAGGTATTCAGTTTCTTTTAATATCCCAAACGGTATTCCTTTAATTCCACAGGAATGGCTCAGACATGGCCATCTTAGTTAACTCATCATTAATGATTATAATACAGTTTTCCTCTTCAGCTTATTATCACACATTCATGTGTTGAATGAATAAATGAAAGAAAATTTGCCACCAATGTCAAAGTAATTTCAGCATAAATGTCAGCCATATATTTCCACAGATGTGGCAGATTACAGCCGTCTAAGCTGTGCATGTATAGGAGGCCTCAACTGATCCATATCAGACAGAGGCTGATGACACCAAATGAGACCTTAACAATGGAGCAATGGATCTACTTAGGTGCACGGAGAAAACACAAACACACACACGCACACACACACACAGATAGCGAAGGATATGATCCATCGCTATCTGAGATATTTTGAGTAGAGGGCAGTACTTCGAGATGTTGCTGTTACCACGCTGAGATATGTGCACGTCTGTGTAAGCTTACTATATATGTCTGGAGTAAGGACGGAAATTAAACTTAAGTGAATCATCTGCAGTGTGCAGCTCTTGACAAGTGAGATGCTGTTAAAGCTGTTGCTGCTGAGGGAGCGACGGCTGAACGTATTTCAGTTAGTATTTGGCAAATTGTCATCCAACTGTTACCGGCTCTAGATGTCAAATAAAATTCTCCTTTTAAGTTTGAATCTAAAAAATTCCCGCTCTCTGTTGCTGTTTGTTTCCTCTGTAGGTCTCAGAGTGCTGAATTCTGAATGCTAACATCTTTACTGACATCGACGCACGTCACTGAGGAGCATATATCAGCCAACAGTCTTCCATCTCCTCGCTTGAGCTAAAAGCACAGAGAAGCTCCTCCTGCTCACCTTTTGACCTCTGTTGCTATGGAGAACCTCAGTGAGCTCCAGAACCCGTTATTGGACAAAAACAGTAAGCACATGGTCAACGGTTATGGGGGAGACTTCCCTAATAACCAGTACCAGGAAAACATTATTAATTATTTTGCTGGAGGAGGAGGTGGTGGTGGAGGTGAGGGAGGAGGAGGAGGAGGAGGAGGAGGTGGAAAGGTGAATAACAGCAACGTAGTGAGCGGAGGAGGATACAATACCAACGGGAAGGTGAAATCTCAGCAACTTTTGGACGCCACCTCGCTGCATCTGGCAGTAGAGGCCTTCTACAGGCCCAACTTCATCCTATACAAGGAGGACAGCGGCAGCATTAAGGCTAAGGAATACAAAAGCGAATGCTGTGAGACCACCTTCACGGAGAAGAAGGCGAAGGAGGCATCCAACACAGCAGGGGCAGACACGCCTGGCACAGAGGATCCTCAGGCGAAGCTGCTGGAGGACGGCGAACACATCAAAATCCAAACGGTTTCCTACGAGGTGGAGGAGGAGGAGTATGTGGAGTATGAGGTAAGGGAGAAAATGCATGAGTAGGATGAAAGGCACTTGCATTTGACCAGACTGGATTTCTAGATCGGATAAATTGAGGGCAGAATTTCTTTCGCATTGGGATGGCGATCCTACACGACAACACAAAAGGCGATTTAATGTTAAATGCTAATTTAACATGCCAGAATTGAATCCCCCTTTCACTACCATGGATAGCGCTACTTGGCAAGGTGTGCCAAAGCAATTATTTATAAACTTCAATATTTGATGGGCGGACATTTGCAGACATAGTGTGGCCTGTGGCTGGTCCAGCAAAAAAATGTTCTGCTTGTGGCATCATCCATAACTGAATGAATTTATTTCAGTTTACGAAGAGATTTTACTCCAGGTGTTGTACATATCTTTTAGGGGGTTTCGGGATTTTGGTGTTTTTCAATGAAAGGCCCAGTTGAGGCTTATTATCCATTCAGCCCAAGCTTGGATACCTGTAGTGTGTTTGTGTTAAAAGAGAGAAAGAGAAAGCATGTCTGTATTCCTATGGTGTTTGTACACTTGTATCATCACACCAAAGGATTGGGCTGGATGCCTCGCTCAGACTGACAATTTACCAAACACAAATCCCATTTGATCCACTGACCTTGGCCTCAATACCCAACTCTAGTAAAATTCATCATTAGATAATAATAAATCACCCACGCTGGCCTCACACAGGGATATTAGGTGCTACAGTGCTACTGCATTAGCTACAGGACTTTCACTCTCAACTGGCACAGCCAACGGCACAAAGCACTCCAAAGGATTTAAGGGATTGGACTGGCGGAATAGGGTGTTCAGTTTGACCAGTGTCCTGCAAGACCTAAGGGACCGAGAACACACCTGTGTGTCCACTAGAATTAACCTGGATTGGTGTGATAAACATGTAGCTGCTGAAATGCAATGTGACATGGGTACATATAGCTACGGGGCTCAGACAGCAGAGAGTCAGTGCATTTCACATTATGAAGAAATAAGTAGCAGTCATGGGTGAAAAAATTAAATTAAGAGTAAATCAATCTTAAAGCTCTGCTTCACTCATAGATGAGAAACATGTTGACACACAGATGCCAAAGACCAAATAACCTGCCAACCTAGGTGGAAAAGGGGAACAGATGAATGAGACAAAATGATATATACACCAACTGGAGGTTAAGTGAACACATTACCATATTGTTCACATTTTTTTTCCACACCTCTCCTGTTCACAAATGAACAAGCACATAAAAAAAAAAAAAAAAAAAACAAC
>NW_019474308.1:0-3747 GCF_002814215.2 Seriola lalandi dorsalis | reverse complement strand
CACACACACACACACACACATACACACTGTAATACAAGCACACGGACACACACAAGCCACAATGACACATCCCAGTGAGAGTTTCAGCTTTTCTTGTGACAATAATAAAACCTAGAGCCAGGAAAAAAAAGGAGAATGACCAGCAGAAGACACGTGGACAGACAAAAACCTTGCTTTAAAAACCATCCTTTTGATCTTTTCCTTTCCTTCCTCTTCACTTACTCCCACATCTCCTTCTCTGTCACTCAGACCAGTGGATGGCATCTAATTAAGATGCGTTATCTTCCTAGTTTGTGTTTTGCGGTTATTTCAGTTTTCTGAGAGATGCAGGCACTGAAGCAGCTTTATTAGGCCAAGCTGCTTGGCCCAGAGGTCATAGGTGAGAGTGATTTGTTTGAATTATTTCCAGCTTGAATGCACCATCATTCTAGACATGCAGTGTTAGGACAGCTGGAGACCTTTGTGCCAATGGGAAAATGGGCGATTGATTATTTAGCATGTCAAACTCTGTTTACGCTGGAGCAGAAGGGTAATTATTTTGACAAGACTTTATTAGCAACGATAAGGTGATCACAGGGTATTGCCATGACAATGTTAATGTTGGCATGTCAGTGAGGCTGTTGGTTCAACTGTGCACTTCAAAAAACATCTTAAGAATTTAATACTGAATATAAGTCGGAAAAACAAATGAAGGGTTCTCTCACTGTTTAAACACCAACTAATCGAAGTTATATGTAGAGAGAATCTGTAAAACAGGGATCTTTCTTTTTAAATATCATATATACATGTATGGGAGTGTAAAGTTAACAGAGGCTGCTAATTGCTCATTGCTCTAGAACAACGAATCAGCACTCCTTTTAAAACAGAGATCTCATTATATTGCCGTTAAGAAGATTGTTTGCACTGAATCAGACATAATGCCGCCCCAGTGTGTGATTTTTAAATAGCATCAGAGACGAGACATAGAATCAGAGGTGTTACATGTAACACAACAGTGTCGTCGCCCGGTCCCGCCATGCCACTTCTCCCTTTTATACAGACATTGTTTCGGCCCTAAAGGTGGAACAACAAAGCTCCCTATATGCAGAGCAGCAAGGTGCAATCAAGACACAACATTACCACCTTCAACAGG
The DNA here is from genome assembly GCF_002814215.2 of Seriola lalandi dorsalis. Taxonomy (NCBI): domain Eukaryota; kingdom Metazoa; phylum Chordata; class Actinopteri; order Carangiformes; family Carangidae; genus Seriola; species Seriola lalandi. Next base: position 2,615 of record NW_019474308.1, on the reverse strand, counting down.
TTGTGTACAGAGGCAACTTACAGTAACATCAACATTAGCCTGCACAGAAGGGGTCCTTAATGGGTCTTATATGCAGCCATGCAGTTTCTAGACACTTCTGAGTCCACTGCTCGGTAAACACAAATGAGGATATGTGACTATTAAATTTATATATCTGGCCTTTATATTGTGATTGGCTTTTATGTGTTTAGGGATGTACCACAATTCAGTTTTAAATGATTTCACTTGTTAAACAGGGAGAGCAACTTCTTACAGGATTGAAAGGTACAGCAGAATGAATCAAGCCAAGTTTAAGGCTTATCGCTGCTGCTGACATGCTCCTGATGCACAGCAGACGTTTTGGTAAAGGTTACCCTGACAGACCCACTCATGCCCTGATCGTCTGAATGAACCATTGACACTCAAGAGCCAGACGGAGTGTTCCCTGCCTCATTAAGTGCCCACTTGATTTCCAGGGAAACCTAGAGAAGACAAGAACAAGGAAATCAGTCCAAACTGGTTATTTGAAGAGAAGAGTTAACGGTCCACAGTTAGTTCGTCTGTTGTCATTTGTTAAATGAGATGCAGATCGTGGCACCCGCCACTTAGACTTGTTCTCCTGCGTTGAAGGAAAGTAACATCATCATCTCAGACTAAACATGTGGACTATCTGAGAAAAGGTTAAAAATCAACTTTTTACACAAATGACATGGAAGAGACATGTACTGTGTCTACACTGTGTATTTTGGGAAGGGAAATTACCAACTTTCTCAGATGTTCCCACTGCCTTGATTACCCAAAAGCAATTGGCCCTCTTCCCTCACACACTGGCCTGCACCCTTTCCTTTCCTTTCCTTTCCTTTCCTTCCCTTTCCTTTCCTTTCCTTTCCTTTCCTTTCCTTTCCTTTCCTTTCCATCCTTTCCTTTCCTTTCCTTTCCTTTCCTTTCCTTTCCATCCTTTCCATCCTTTCCTTTCCTTTTCACCCACAGTATGTTTTGCTTCTTTGGGAAGGTCTGAGTTACATTTTCCCACACATTTTGTGTTGTCTCTCAGCACTAATAATTTGGCTGATTCGATTATCTCTGTTGTAAACTATCACAGATGTATTTAATGAATGTGCTCCTGATCTCACAGAAAGGGTCCTGCAGATGGAGAGACAGACAGGCCTGTAATTCTTCGTCTGTGTGCGGAATGATAATGATTTTGACCCTGGCCTTGGGTTAGCCTTGCCTTGCCTTGCTCAGTGACGGTTACCACTGAGCTCAAGACAGCAGGATAGACTGGCCGGCTCCATAGCCAGGCTAACCCATGTCTGGGCACACATCAGGGGGTGTGTGTGCTGTCCTGCCCTGCCCTTACCTCTATACTCTTTTAACCAGCTGCCTCCCTCCTGATGGACTGAAGGATTTATCATTAACATGCAAACTCTGGATTTACACACACAGGTTCCCAAACCCCCCGCTGACACACAGCTGAATGCACAACTGTTCATACACACAAATGGACAATATGGACACCAAACTAAACAGACTTTGAGCTTAATGCAGAGCACTTAGGAAAATTATTTCTGTTGTCTGGTCATTATAGGGATCTGTACAAATACAAGTGCTACATAATATGCAGATACAAATATTTGTTTGTTCGGGGGGTAGACAAAATGAAAAGGACACTGGAGGGTTGAGCAAAATCTAGTACAACACAAATTCCACTCTCAAAATGATCATAAAGTTTAATTACCATCTCTATTGTACAGTCGAAACAAAAACATATTTTTACAGGCTTTATAAAGGTATTATGTATTACATCTTGTCAACCCCTGTACATACATGTAAACACATAAACACACACCTTAAGAGACAGATCAAAGAAGAAGTTATATGAATATATAGGAGGACATACTATAGAATATGATTTAATACCAGAGAAACACATTTAAAAAAGGATTATTATTGTGAAACTACTGTGTAGGAGATAATACTGTACCAAATGGTCACAATAAACATTTTAAGACACTGTAGGGATATTATACCAGTATATTAATCATGTCTTTGTGTTGGAGGATAGAAATAATTAGGCTAAATATCAGTGTGATGGTATAAGAGCTGTTGGTTCTGAGTGTTTTCCGTGTCGTGACCTGAATACTTCACTGTTGAAGCCCGGCCAGCAGCTCATTAACATTCCAATACAGCTCTAATCACTACTGCAACGTGTGTGTGTGTGGGTGTGTGAATGTGTGCATGTGAGAGAGACCATGCACGTGTTGCTCTCTGCAAGTGAGGACGCGGCGAAAGTGTGTGATGAAGTGCCTGCCACAGGGGATCAGAACCGACTGGTGTCATCGGTTCCATCGACTTGCATCGCTGCTCTTGCATCTCAGACAATTGCACATAGATAATGTCCAAAAGGTTTACAAGGTCTTACATCAGATGGAAACACATTTTTATTACTTTTCATACTTGCTTCTCCAACTCTAAAAGGTCTTGTTGCCGTTTGTTGACTTGACAAATAACCACTTCTATGTCTCTCTCTGTCTCTACAGAAAGACTGTATAACTCCAATGGACGTGACTTAAGAAGGGCGCTGTTCTCTCTAAAGCAAATTTTTCAGGTAACACACACACACACACACACACACA
>NW_019474307.1:0-1720 GCF_002814215.2 Seriola lalandi dorsalis | reverse complement strand
AACAGCAAAAGATCACTCCCTTAAACCCAAACTTAAACCCACACTTGTTTCTCAGCAAGTCAGTTCATTAAGACAGATGCAAATTACATAAGACACACAGTGTGAGATGTTAGGTAGACCTGGCTTTTGCCTGTGACATTGGAATAATGAGACTGAGACACTACAAAATACTGCTAAGGAAAGCAATTGCAGAAAGGACAGATACGAGCTCATTAGTATGTGTCCTTTCTGTATTTGCTTTGGAAGCATCACTGCATAATGGGGACTTACTCGTGTCAAGCAGTTTATTGTTTGAGTTGCATGTTCTTGATTATGATGATTGAACTTTACCATCTAAGGTTTATCTTCAGGGTAGGGAGACTTTTTTTCAGACAATTATTTAAACAAGATCAGGTTTGTAAAACTTTATCCTGTATTTTCGACAAAAAAAAGCAGTGAGAAAAAGGAGTCATACTTGCAGTGAGAAACTGACTGGTTATTTGAATAATTGACTTTCAGGAGGCATAGACTCCAACAGCCAACTTTACATCTCACAGCATCTTTAACCACAGCACCCTCATCCACTGAGCAGCATATTAAACTCAGACAAAAAACTCAACCTACCATCCATCTGTGATGGCTGTTGCAAACTAAGCGTGGGGTCTTTTCACTTTGTTCCACGTGTTTGATTAGTGCCAAGGTTTTAGACGACAGTTCTTTATAGTCCAAGACAAAGACAGCCAGTTGAGAGCCAGAGAGAAAGAATCTTTTGACAAACACCTCGAAAGATCAGGAAGCAAATCCAGATAAAGGACATGTATTCAAGGCAGGGCCTTTAGCTTCCATGTCAATATAGTAATTATTGAAACAAAAGCACTGTTATGGAGGCCTTATGGGAAATTAGATTTGAATTTGCTTTCAAAATTAGCACATTCCGCTTTTGAGGATGTAGCACGCCCCCTCACCACGGTCTTTAGACAAAGAGAATCCTAAAAAAAAAGAGTCATAACGTGACAGTGGACAGTTTAATTCTCTCCACTACTGCAGGAGTTGAAGGGCACATGCGCTGTCATTTCATCTCTCCATTGAAAGCATTTGTAAGTGATATAATAAAACAAATAATCCAATGAAAGCATGTTGTGGCTCTCCCTGAGGAACAAGTCGCTGAAAGACTAAATATAATAATGCTGTAATGTGGACAACACAGATGAAAATAACTGGGTGAAAGTGTGTGCGTTTGCTTGTGCTGTTTTGCCTGTGAGCTTCAGCTTTGTACAACGTACTGAACATGTCAATGTGAGGACTTTTCCTTGAATCCCCTTGAGAGAGAAATGGTTAGAAGCATTAAAGCTTTATCTCCACAACCTTGACAAAATGATTGAAATGTGGTGTCATAGAAAAAACAGATAACATCTCAGACTTAGCTGCATGGAGACACATATAGCGATGCGCTTTCGGAAGTCAATTCAGCACCCTTAACAGGTTTTTCTTCCAAACAAACAACACATAAAGCCCAAAATCTCTCTCTTTGTCTCCCCCTCTCTGTGTCAGTCTCTCGACCTCCCTCGTGCAGACACACGCATGCAAATACATAAACTGTTTCACAATAATTAGCTCATTCATTTTCACCCATTATGATGACTTGTATGCCATAAGATAACTTCAGGGGAGTCTTATTTGCATAATCGTGAAAGGAATCGCTGCTGCTTCTCAACTCTGCACTTCCCAGCGCAGATGTCTC
>NW_019474306.1:0-9029 GCF_002814215.2 Seriola lalandi dorsalis | reverse complement strand
TGATTGATTGATTGATTGATTGATTGATTGATTGATTGATTAGAGTTCACCCTGTTATTACACAGCATGATTGATGGTCATAGTTCATTATGACGTTGGTGTTTATTTCTGTCTGGTTCTGTTTCTTAAGGAAAAAATCAACGTCATGATAGAAATGAATTCTGGGATATAATAGCACTTCCTGTCGCTCTCCCTATAAACTGACTCTTCTCTGGTGTCCTCAGAGGGAAGTGTCCCACTTCTTTGGTTACGTCTATTTCAGACAAGTTAAGGACGTCTCAGTGAAGAGAGGATACTTCCAGAAGGTGAGGGTCCCCTGTACTCACCTGGTCACAGTCCAACACCTGGTCACAATTTAGCTAACAGAGAAGCTAACAGAGGTTATTGCTGTTTATTGCTGTAACATTTTTGTCTCTGTGTTACATTAACATTAATTTTATTATTTTATCAAATTATTTTATCAAATTATTTTAAAATGATTTCGTCTAATTAAGACATCAACATTTTAGTTCTACCTCTTAAGCTCCGTGATCTCATGTGATCAGTTTCACTTTCAGTTAAACCAGTCTCAGACTGATCCTGGATCAGGTCAGGCCTTTCATCTTTATGAAACAGCCCTCTATTCACACCTGTTCAGTTTGATTGACAGCTGTGGGGTCATGTGACTTGTGTTTCAGTCCCTGGTGTTGGTGTCCAGGATGCCGTACACTCATCTGTTCCACTCACTGCTGCAGATCATTGCACCTGAGTTCTTTGAGAAGCTGGAGCCTTGTCTCGAAGCAGGTGATTATGTCACGCTTACATCATAACCACAAGCCAATCAGAACAGATGGGCAGATATTTCACCTGACATCTGTTATACATCCTCACAGTTTGTAACGAGATTGACCAGTGGCCTTCACCTGTACCTGGACTGACCCTTAACCTGCCTGTGATGGGCGTGGTCTTACAGGTGAGGGGAGGGGGTGTGGTCATTCAGAGGAGGGGCTTGGTTGACAGGTGAGAGGAGGGTCGCCTTCCTCCAGAAAACATCTGGTTCTCTGATAAAATTAAAACTGAAGGAGAGAAGTCAACTACAACTCCCAGGATGCATTTCACAGTATAACAAACAGGTCTGGTTTTAATATAAGAATAATGGAATAATTTTCAGGTGAGATAATGGAGGAACGGCTTAGTGTTTGGTTCACTGTCCAATAAACATATTAACAAGAAATAACAATTAAAAGATAAAGGATGTGCAAAAGATCACAGTGTAGACAGTATAGACTGTTCTGTGCAGGGATCATACCCCAAAGTGTTGATGTAATGTGGTTGTTGATTGATGAGGCCAGATGCAGAAGAAAAGGAAGGTGCTGGTCCATCACTGGGGTGACCGGACTGGACTTCTGGTCCTGATACAGACAAACATGTGATAGGACAAATCCTTTAGATCATATATGTTCAAAAATGTTAGGTCTGTTGTGTGTGTATAATGAATAGTAAGGATAGATATGAATATGCTAAAATAAATACAGTATTAGGCAGTGGATCCTGAAGCTGCTGGTTCTGGATCAAACCGTCTCTTTGTCTCACTTGTAAAAGAAAAGTTACTGACGCATCGAGCTGGACACCAGCCGCAGGAACAGGCTGAATTCTACTACGTCGCTAAAACGTCTGTCGACATCATCAATCATACATTTATGCCACTTGAAGTGTTCGTCAGTACAGTTTGTCATTTGCACTAATGATGCTTTTCGCTACACACCAATATTAGATGTTACTCACCTGTCTAACAGAACAGTTGCAAGCTCAGCATCAAGCCATATCTCTTTACCCGGAGCTGTCTCCAGCGATGGAAAAACACACCAGGATTCACCCGTGTTTTGCTTTTTTTCTGGCCAGTCTGGCCAGATCGGACCAAATCTTACACATTACGCCTTTAAAATTTAGAACATTAAAGTGTACATGAACTTCCTGTCTGTATTTGAACTTCCTGTCTGTTCACCTGTTCACTGTCCAGGTGAGGATTCCTTCAAAATCAGACAAACCCGGAGGAAGTCCAGTCAAACAGGCTGCTAAAGAGGTCAGAGGTCACAGGCTGTTCATCTTCATTCTCTCTGCGTCTATCATTAATAAATAAATCAATAAAGTTTTATTATTAATATCTGTCTCTCCTCAGAACCTCCTGCCGGCTCCGACGCTGCTGCCCACGATCCATGAACTGGACCTCTTCAAGTCAGAACCAGTTCTTCCTCTGAACCTGATCCACATTTAGTTTAGTTTGTCTTGATCATTCTAGTTTTATTCTGAAGGTCCGCAGATGTTTTAATGACTGAATGAACTGTTTCCACTCGTCTAACGTGACCTCTGACCTCTGACCAGGTGTTTCCAGTCAGCGCTCATCCACCTGCAGATGCTCTGGGAGCTCATGTTACTCGGGGAACCGGTGGTTGTCATGGCGCCGTCTCCCACCATCTCCTCGGAAACTGTGCTGGCCCTCGTCAGGTAACTGAACAGTCAATCAGGAGTCATTTTAACATCCACAGGTGTGAAGTGATCACATTCACACCGTTTGACATCTCTCGAGGAGGCGGAGCACACCTGGACAGGTCACCTGTCAATCACACAGCCTTCAGACACCTTTGAGTCTTTTCACATGAAGAATAAAATCAATCTTAAAAAAGTCAACATTTATTGATTCACTGTGAAGGAGTCACAAAAACATCAGGACAGATGTTTGATGATGTGTGTTATTGATTTCCTGATGGAGAGATGCTCTGAGCAGTTGTTGCCGTGGTAACGGTGTGTGTCTCCTTAGCTCCATCAGTCCTCTGAAGTTCTGCTGCGACTTTCGTCCTTATTTCACCATCCATGACAGTGAGTTCAGAGAGTACACCACCAGGACACAGGCCCCGTGAGTAACCTGCACACCTGAGTCTACCTGTCTGAACTCAACTGAGTCAATCTGTCTGAACTCACCTGACTCTATCTGTCTGTCTGAACACACCTGTCTTGTCTCTGTCAGACCTAACGTGGTTCTGGGAGTCACCAACCCGTTCTTCATAAAGACGTTCCAGTCGTGGCCTCACATCGTTAGACTGGGAGAGATCAGGATGGCAGGTCTGTTCATACATTCATTCACATGAAGGGTGATTCAACAGGTGTGTGACATGAACCAGGTCAGATGTCACAGGTGTTCCTACACAACAAACAACACTGTAAAACACAGAGAACAAGCAGCTGATCATTCATGAAAACTGTTATATAAACAATCCATGAGTTCCACATGTTGGTCCTGGTGTGATTTACTTGTATTCTCCATAGAACAGCCTGAGAACCCTGAGAGGAACCACATGTTTAATATCAGTAAAATATGTTCAATGTCTTTCAGCATTTTACTTTGAAAAACCTGAGTTCAGTCAATAAAGTTTAGAATGCTGAGATGAAATATTCAGTTTTTTATCAAAGAAATACAGTATCTTTCTGTTTATTATTATTATTATTATTATTATTGATAAATGAATGTTTCCTTGTTTTAAATCTAATCACATCAGTCGGACTCTGACTGACCTTGTGCAGATTAAACATATAATAAAATAATTAAACATGAAGTTCATTAGATGACTGAGGTTATGAATTGATTGTTACGGTTAATATCATAACGACTCACCTGTCTGATCACTTCCAGGTGATTTACCCAAACAGGTGAAGGTGAAGAAGCTGTCCAAACTGAAAACACTGGACACCAAACCAGGTAACCTGATAGAACAGAACCAGGTGAAAACCCAGACCACCTGAGTGTGTGTGACTCAGTGTGACTTGTGTGTGTGCAGGGATCTACACAGCGTACAAGACGTTTCTACACAAAGACAAGATCCTGATTAAAAGGCTGTTGAAGGTGAAGCAGCAGAACTCAGACCTGAACACACAACGATGATCACAAGACAAAGATCACATGACCTGTTTAATGAGTCTGAGTCTCGTCTGCATGTTCAGGGCATCCAGAGGAAGAGACCGTCAGAGGTTCAAAGCGCCATCCTGAGGAGACACCTGTTAGAGCTGACGCAGAGCTTCATCATCCCTCTGGTGAGGATCAGCCAATCACATCGCTCTAATGTTACCTGTTGTCCACCTGTCGCTATACTGACGCTCGATGATGTCAGATCAGCACTGACCAATCAGAGAGCAGGAAGTGTAACCCTGCGTTTTGTCTGTCAGGAGCGGTACATGGCAGGCCTGATGCCTCTGCAGAGATCTGTGACGCCTTGGAAGGTAAACAGGAAGTGGCTTCTTTGTGATTATGTCACAGTGATGTCATCAGTGTGGAGATGACAGGTGATTAATTTGTTTTATTTGTTCAGACGCCTCCTCAGATTCGACCCTTCAGTCAGGACGAGTTCATGTCCACTCTGGATCACACTGGGCCTCAGCTCACCTCAATGCTCAAAGGTGATTGGATGGGACTGTACAGGTGAGTCCCTCAGGTGTGTGCAGGTGGTCTCCATGTTCCCGTGCTCACACAATAAATGTCACATTTTCCTGACAGGAAGTTCTTTAGGTCTCCGAACTTTGATGGTTGGTATCGTCAGCGACACAAAGAGATGACTCAGAAACTGGAGAGTCTTCACCTGGAGGTCATCTGTGACGCTGTGAGTTATCTCATCAAACTTCTGGATGACAGTTGTCAAACATCTGGATCCTCTAACCCTGATGTTCTGGTCTTTCCAGGACCTGCTCGGTTGGACCAAAGACAAGTCTGAGGTGGAGATCGTAGATCTGATTCTGAAGCTCAGAGAGAAACTGGTGAGTGGATCAGGGTGACTGCCGCCTGGGATCCGGATCTAAACTCTATGTAATAGATTTATTTAAATGGTCCGTCGTTCTCTCAGTAGAACCTTTTCATTTCATCGACTGTTTACCTGTGAAGTGTCAGTCCGGAGATTTCACACTTGTGATCCAGGTGGGTCAGGACTACAACTCCCAGAGTTGTGTGGACAGCACAATGACTTCCAGTCACAGAATAAGTTTGTTCCATCGCTCTGTTAGCAGCAGTCAGGAGTCTGAAGAGCAGCTCTTCATCTCTCTGTGGCTCCTTCATCTTCTTCACTGATCCTCTCTGTATGAGCAGCAGCTGAACACAGGAAACTCCCCCCACACAAAATGATCAATATTACTGATCAATATCACTGATCAGTGTCAGTCACTGTTGTTTCCTTGTTCATTGATTCAATGGAAATTCTCCAGACTGACACTTTAAGATTGTCCCTAACAGGCTGCTCTAGATTGATTGTGATTGTGTTTACATGACAGACAGGAGGTGTGTTTGTGTGTTTCAGATTAAAGCTCGCAGACAGCAGCTGCAGGTGAAGGACGGAGTTTTACACAAACTACACACTTTTATAAATACAATGATCACAACACTGTCTGAAGACCTGCAGAGTGTTCTACACACACACAGAGAACACACACTGAACACACACTGAACACACACTGAAGAACATGTCCCAGCTGCTTGATTTGACTCTCTTGTTCTCGATGTTTCAGACTTCAGCTCTTTATTTTTAAAATGACTTTATTCTTATAATAACAATTTTTCTCACTATAGTGTCTTCATTCATGAAATACTACAACTTCATTTCTGATGCGCTGTCATAATATTGGAGAAGTTGTGGATTTGTTCTTTTCGGCTTGAAACAAACTTTCAGTTGTTTAACATTCAGCTTCACATGTAACATAGAATATTTATAAAACCTGTTTAAATAAAAATCCAACAAAGAACCAAACAGTTCATTGAAAAGCTGCCTGTTTACCTCTGTTCTGAAAAGTTTGATTCACTTTAATCTGTTACTTTCATTTAAAAAATGAATCTACCATATAACGTCACTGACCACAGATGAAGTGATATTTTTCTAACATTGAATCACAGCTGAAATCCACAAACTGACTGAGCTCAGTGAATGTAACTTGCAATAGAAGTAATAATAATAGTAATAATGTATTTACCATACCAATACCAATATTTTTTTGTTTTGAGAACTGAAACCTGAATCTTGTTCACATGGTCAATTATGGTATATTTTCTCCTCTGTAATATTATATTTGTAATGTTGAGGAAAAGTTTTAAATTGCCTCTTCTAGTAGACACTGTGGAAAACCCTAAGGTGAATTTACTATTATCATATTTTAGAAGATGAAAATTAACCAAACTTTGTCAAGCAGGAAAATATTTTAATTTCTACACAAAATATACATATCAATGATATGAAGAACTGCATTAAATCACCTTTTAAATGTTTTCATTCAGTGACAGTCATATAATCATACATGTTTAAATATGAATATACAGTTTCTACAGGAGAACAGAACCAAACTGCAAGTTTTCTATCAATTTAAACATCAGGTAAATGAAACTATAGCTCCCGTCATAAACCGCTAGCCGGTCAGAGTGAGTTGGTGTCATGTAATGGGGTTTATGTTGGAAAGCATCAGAAGGGTCAATAAGGTCTGTTTGTAAAACCTGTTCAGAATCAAAGCCAGTGAACAAACTGAAGGGGAAATCAAAGTCTGGGAATGTGTCACTGATTTACAGACAGACTGGATTCAGGTTCAGGAGGTGATGTTTCTTCTTCAGGTGTCTTTATCTCTTGTTGGTCCACCACGTCGCCCCCTGCAGCCTCAGGACGTGGTGTTTCTCCTGCGGGCTAAAGTGCAGGATAGTAAGGATGGCGGTGAGCGTCTGCTGCCTCCCGCTGGCGTCCTGCAGCGTCAGGAACTTGTAGATGACGTTCTTCAGGTACTCCATGTTGGCACCCTCTCTGCTCTGGTCTCGGATCAGTTTGTCCAGTTGTCCTCGCAGCTCCGTCACCTCCTCGTCGTGTCGCTCTCCGTTGGCAATGAGCCTGGCCTGCAGCTGGTGGAGGTCCTCCTCCAGCCGGTGTTTGTGACGCCGCAGCCCGCCCACCTCTACCTCCTTCCTCGCCAGCTGTTCAGCGTACAACAGCAGTGTTGGCTCGGCAGGGGCGACCCGCCGCAGGGCCTGGCTGACGATGTCACCCTCGCTCTCAGGGCCAGGCTCGCCATCAACATCAGCAGCTTCATTGCACTCATCGCGGCTGAGGGCGGCGGCGGCGGCGGCACGCAGCCTCTCCAGCTCCTGGTCTTTCTCGTCCAGCAGAGCCATTGTCCTCTCTCTCTGTTTGTGAAGCTCCGCCTCCAGTCGCAGCAGCTCGTCACGGTGCAGTGCCTCCGCCCGCTCCACTTCCTGTCTGTGGCTCTGCTGCAGTGCTGCCACCGCCTGCTGCCGTTCCTCCAGCTCACGGCAGCGGTGGACCTCGGCCTCATCGCTCTGGATCCGCAGGTTGATGTACTTCTCCTTCAGCTCGGACAGCTGGTCCCGGACCTCCTCCAGCTCTTTGGCCTGGCAGCCATCTTTGGCGTTCTTGTTCTTCAGCACCACCTGCGCTCGCAGCTTGTAACGCTCAAACTCATCCTTCAGCTGCCGCAGCTCCTGCTGGTAGACCAGCGCCGAGGCTCTGTCCCCACCCGGCTCTGCCTCAGTCTCTGCGAGGTCCTGGATGTTCTGGTCTGGATTCCTCTGAGCCGCCAGCAACAGCAGCTTCTTCACCCTCTGCAGCTTCTCCTTCAGCGCACCCACGTCCAGCTGCGACTCGTCTATGCTTAGGTCAGAGGTCGACCTGCTGGAGGCGGCAATGGCCAGCGTTTTGTTCTCTGTGTCCAGCTGCAGGATCCGGTCCCGGAGTCTCTGAGCGGTCTGCTGGTCTCGCTGCCTCGCCTTCTCACAGGAACCCAGCAGCTCCGACAGCTCAGAGACTCGCTGCTCCAGACCTGCGACCCGGATCTCTGCGGCCTGAGCACGCTCACGAGCGCGCTCCTCTGCCTCGCAGGCCTGAAACACAGAGAGGGTTCAGACTGAGACCAGAACCTGCTGAGACTAAAACCTGAAGAAGTTCACTGAACCTTTCAAACAGTCACACTGACACCTGCTGGACAATGTGAGGTACTGCACCTGAACCTGAGCCTGTTGGATTATAGTCTGGAATCTTCAGTCAGATTGAGTTCAGAGTTCAGTTTGGTTCAAGTTGTTTTACCTCCCTGGTCTGATTGTGGATCCACTTTAGTTAGTGTGGGCCTTGTTTTAGTTAGCTCTGGTCAAGCCCTACCTTCCTGGTCTAGTTGTGATCTGGTTTTAGTTAGCTCTGGTCTAGCCTTACCTTCCTGGTCTCGCTGTGGATCTGCTTCTGGAAGTGGTTTTTCAGCTCCCTCAGCTCCCGCTGCAGCTCATCCACTCTGGGATCTGGTTTCTTCTGGTCTTCCTCTGCGGCCTGCAGCCTCCTCTTCAGCTCATCTCTCTCCTCCCTTACCTGGTTAAGGTGAGCCTCAGACTCCACCCCACGGTCTACAGCCTGTGATGTCATCAGGAGGGTGGTGTTGGCGTCCTGTAGGCGGAGCTCGGCGTCCTGCCGCAGGTCTCGTTCCTGCTGCAGGATCCTCTGCAGCTCCCTCAGCTGCTGGACGTGATCTCCCTGCTCCTGCTCCCTCTCGTGCTGCTGCGTGATGATGCGAGCGCGACTCTCGGCCAGCTGCTGCTGCAGAGCGTGCAGCTCCGCCTCCTGCTGTGTCGTCATGGTGACCAGGCGTTCCCGCAGCTCCTCCACCTCCTGCTTCAACTGACGCTTGTCAGCCTGGAAACTCGCCTCCATACGAGACTTCTCCTGTGTCACCGTGGCCAGGGCGCCGGTGAGCGTGGTCAGTTGGCTCTTCAGCTGGGCGATGCGACGCTCTGCCTCCACGTTTGTAAGGGCCGTGGCCTGTTGCTGAGGCTCCGCCCCCATACCACTTCTTTCTGCGGCACCGGCCTCAAGCTCCGCCCTCTCCACCCTCAGGGTCTGCAGGAAGAAACAAGAGTTTGAACTCGTCACGTTGCATCATCCACTGAACCAAACACACCTGTCCAGGTAACTCTGGTTTACCTGGACTATATATATGAGTGTATATATATATATATATATATATATATGTGTGTAGTATAT
>NW_019474305.1:0-1862 GCF_002814215.2 Seriola lalandi dorsalis | reverse complement strand
AAAAAAAAAAAAACACAAACTTAATATATACTATTGTTATCTCCACTAAGGAGGACAGACTGTCAAAAAACGCCTGCAAGGACTTACCGACTTTCTGAATTACACAGATACCTTGACTGTCTACAGGCATAACAGCAACAATTTTTCACAGCTACCTGTCCGTGACACATTGTCCACTTATCCATCAGCAGGCCTCAAAACGAAAGCATTTGCCGTCAGTTTTCATCTTGTGCCTGTGACGTCTGGCCAGCCGTATCTCACACAAGTCTTCAGTCGGTAAGAGAGGGAAGGGTGTAAATATTACACTAAAAGTTGTCAAAGTAAAACATTCTGACCGTAAAAAAGAAAAATTCTTCCATTTTCACCAGGGAACACAGTTTGTTAGAAAAACATGAAGTCAACATACTGAACAATCTCCATTCAGACCAATCATCATAAATGTAAGAAAACCTGGTTGTGGATTGATGTACGTCTGGCAGACTTGGGTGAGACAATTGTATATGTAATCAGCAATTACCCTAATGACAGTGCTGACATACGTTGGGGTGTAGGGTTCGAGCGAGTGTGTCAGTGTGTCAGGGGGCCTGGTGTGGGGAGAAGGGCCAGGAAGGACGGGGGTCTGCTGAAAGCCCTGTCGGAGTCCCTGAGTGATGGCTTGTCAGCGAAGCACTCCTGTTTCAGACAGAGTCAAGGCTCAGGTGGCTCCAGCAGGCCCTTCTACCTCCACATGCTGTTTTTCTCAGGTCACGCCCGTCCGGAGCACTGGCACTTTTCCACACTCGCCTCCATCTGCAGCCCAGTTCTTTCCCCTTTCTTCAGCAGCCGTCTTTGTAATCTGCTAATTTTACAACCTAAACTCCTGAGTCGCGTTAGTTTCCCCCGCAACATGCTTGAGTAAATCTCAAATATGAATGCCCGAGGCTTTCATTTCACTCGTTGGTCACACTCAAAAATACCTCCTTCCTCTTGCAGCTTCAGCTATCCTGTGTGTTAGTAAGCTGTAATACACACAGGTAGAAAATACTGTTGTATAAATGTGGTGTGATATGTTCAGTGGTGGAGAAAGTATTAAGTAATCAGTGTGTGTACTTCAAGTGTACTTCAAGTATCAAAGGTAAAATTCTGAATGAAATTGGCCCCTATGAGTGCAATGTTATTATATATGACAGAATCAGAATTTACTTGTGCATCAGTGTGTAAGTGCTGTTGTTACTGTTACTGGCAAGGTGGGGCTGCAGTAGCTTTCACTGCCTTTATACAGTAGTTCAGGCCAGTAGTTCTCAACCTAGAGGTCGGACCCTTCCAAAGTGATTCAAGGAGGTCGTGAGATGATTAATGTGAAAGGAAAAAACACTGTTCTGCTACAAAAATGTTTTTTGGACTCTTTTCAAATTTTTTAGCGAAACATTGGATAATATTCTGTCTTTGAGACCTTTCATCGAAACCAACTGAGAAGTTTAGAGGTGAAATAAGGTGAATCTGTGAAGTAAGTAGCAGTGATAGCTGTCAGATAAATATAGAGGAAATGTAGCAGAATAGAATATAAAGTAGTAAAATTTAAATAGTCAAGAACTTTACACCACTGTATAAGTTCAGTCCTACTGTTTGCACATAATGGAGGGAGGTCCAACACTATCTCCTCAAAATTACATATATCGACACCCTCTTAAAATAATGGCCTAAGTCATTTTTTCAGGTTTTTCAGGAAACACAAAAAACTCAACAAAAGAGTCACACTTTTGACATAGGCCATTATACAACCGGGGGTAGAATTGCATGTTCCCCTCAACTGAGGATTCAGGCGATTTTCCCAGAGGTGGCCAGCATCATGAGGGGGTGATTTAGGCAAAAAAAACATTTTT
>NW_019474304.1:0-1722 GCF_002814215.2 Seriola lalandi dorsalis | reverse complement strand
ACTGAAATGATACATAAAGCTGTCTCATTTTACATTTGTTACAAGAATAACCATGTTGATAAGAAGAACACAAAAACTGTGGTATTTAGATGTAGAGTGGTAGTGTTGCAATTCCTGTTAAGAGCACTTTTTGCATTTAGTGAATACATAATCATAATACCATTTTGTATTAGCTATTATTTAGCAAATTGTGTACCAGAAAACATCAATCAAATAGAAAAATAGGTCAAAACTTCACAAATAAATGTTGCATCATAGATTTAATACTACAGCTGTATGAAGAGTGTTGCACTACTGTCCACCACATTTTCATTTTTTTCATCTGTGACTTCCTTCTTTGTGCATTGTGTGACCAAAAGTCTTCATAAATAGCACTCTCACAAAGTGAGTATGATTTAACATAGAAACTTATCACAGTACTTCACGTGGCTCATACACTTCCCATGTCTTTGTACACTTCCTGTCTCTGAGAGTACTTCCTGTCTCAGTGTGCATCATCAGTTGTTGGAACAGATGCATAGAAAGCTCACAGAGAAGATTATTTGATCATAGCTTCACTTCACTTATACTTTTCATTGTGGAGCTTCCACATGTTGCATTTACTAGAAAATTCCATCAAACACAAAGAGACAGACTGACAGACATCAACTCGCTCTCTCTCTCTGCCTCCCTCTTCCTGTCATCATCTCACCAGGCTGCGAATATTCCTGGTAAAAGCTTTGAGACAGAAGTTTCCATGACGACAGACAAACACCATGGTTGCCAAGTTACTGCCTGTATCCATGGAAATCGGGTATGCCGTGTGGCATCTGATCCAAAGAATCATTTTTTTGGTGTTTACTCCTGTTGTGAAACCTCTTCTCAAACAGTTTGAATAATGAGTCATTTTGACTCTGCAAGGTTGAAAGTGAGGGAGGATCATATGTCAGGAAGTAACAGGATAAGATGTTAACGCCATATGTCAAGTACACTCAGCATCAAGCTGTGGTGAAACCATGCCAGTACTGAGAGAGTAATGACTGATTCTCATTCATGTCTTTGCTGCCTTTTTGCATCCTTTTCCTTTTGTTGTTTCCTCAAGGTTTTAAACCACATTTCATTTACCCCTTCTTAAAGTGCTGCACTGATGGCTCTGGTCTGCTGTGACACTGACCTTTTGTCAGGTGGTACTGACTGGTGAATTGCACATTTTTAACTGTACAGTCATGGTGAGAGGCATTGAGATGAAAACTATATGAGAAGCTCCACCTGGTGGACAATTGCCAGAATCCACTTATATCCCACAGTGCAGTAGTGCAGTGGTTCTCAAACTTTTTCACTTCACTTTTTAACGCAAATTAGACCACCGACCCCCATCTGATATGATATCTGCTTTTAGATGTTTTATTACAGACAGTGTTTGAAACCCATGACTAAATTGGCATACATTCTGTCATTGTGAAAATAAATGATTCCCTGTTTTTGCTGGGGAGTCCCAGGAACCCCCTCAAGGAGCCCTTGGGGTTCCTGGACCCCTCTTTGAGAACCTCTGAAGATAGAAATAATAACTGGGCGACAGTGACAAACACAACGCTGATATTTTATAACAAATTCCTCAATATCAAAATATACTGTAATTATATATAGGGATTTATATAATTTAAGAAACACCTAAATCATTGTTAATGTGAATGACCAAACAATTCAAATTAACTCTGTTGAGTTAAATCATTTTTAAAAAAA
>NW_019474303.1:0-1754 GCF_002814215.2 Seriola lalandi dorsalis | reverse complement strand
ATCGATTCCACCCAGAGTGTAGTTTGAAGTTTGAAGTTTTTGAAGAAAGCATGTCCAGCATATGTGTGCAGTGTGTATGTGACAGGGAGAGTTTTACACACCAAAGCAAAGCAGAATCACATAGAGAAGAAGACAGGAAAGGCGAGAGATGGCCAAACTTTGCCAATCTGTTCTTCAAATTCCTCAGACATAATTCATGTGGAGCTCTTAGTGTATTTGAATAGACACCTCACCTGCCCGGGGGGAGGCAGAAAGCAATCCGGAGAAAATTGGAAAATCAATTTTGTCACATTGAAATCAGTTTGATTTTCCCTCTAGTGCTTTCTCTGAGGCGTAAAATCCTGTCTTGATATGCACATTTATTCCAGCGCTCTGTGTTTTTCTCCTCCCTTTACTTTAGACACATCTCTCGTCACTGTCTTATATTATTCTGACACACGACGCTGTTGGATCAATGGCAGGCTGTAATTTTTGACAGCTGATATTGCTGCCGGGTTGAGGCCATTTTCATAAGTCTGAAAGCATGGTGGAGTGTTCATATCTTTGACTGGATACACATGGAAATCGCCCTTAATCATCAGAATGCTGTTAGAAGAACTGTGTGTACTTCATAAAAATGGTCATCTAAACCTGATTTCTTTTAAGCTTAGGATGTGCAGAGTGCTAACACGTGCAAACACTTATGGCACACAGTGGAAATAGAATTATTTAACTCTTTGCACATGTATATGAATGCTAAATTGGATTAGAAAAGAGAATATAGGAGGCAAAGGGTTTCTAGTCTGTAACTTATTTTTTCTTATTACGTCGAACCAGGAATTAATTTGACTTGTTATGACAAATAGGAAATAAAGGTTGTTGAAATGTCTCGTCAATGTTAATTAGTATGTTCTAACATCATTGGCCTATGTGAAGGCAAACATGAGTGTTAGGGTTGAAGACATCCTTCTGCTGATCCTGCATACTAGAGAAAACATTATTCAAATATCTCAGCTGGCTGATTTATCAATCTCACCACAGTTTCCTCAGTCAACTCTGCTTTCATGCACCACCTCCCGTTGTCACAGCCCAACTACGCCACATCCTTTTCAGAGGCTTGTGAACTGATGGAGTGGAGATGTGAATCAGAAAAGAAGTGAGGAGAGCTGGAAGATGGAGGGTGGCAACCCGGGAAGGGGGTGGGGGCAGATTTCGCTTCAGTCTACAAAATAACAAGGCTCCTCTGAATGTGATCAGATCTACTCATGGGATTCATTTATAGTAAGCCACAGTTTATACAGTAACATGTAACGAGTCATGTATCTTCAAATGAACACATACAAAATGTGTTCTCTGGTTTTCTCATTCATATATTCAGATGTATAATGTCTTTTGAGACGTGATGAATACCTACCTATTAAAAGATGTGGTAAATTTCCCTTGATGCAGAGATGAGGAGGGGGTGTTCTGAGACGTAGTAACATACACTGTACACTAAATAAGAAAAATGGAAGGCTAGTGCAGAGGTTATTCGCTCCAGCTTAATGCAGAATATATTTGAAGTACAATGATAGAGTGATCACTTTTCCTAGACATGCACACAGACACAGGCATCTATCTGTTCTACACACACACACACACACACACACACACACACTCTCTCTCTCTCTCTCTCTCTTACACACACACACACACACACACACACACACACACCAATCATTCTAATCTATTTTAGAGTATGGAGTGTCCATGTGCAGGCAGGCTGTAACCAGAGA
>NW_019474302.1:0-4785 GCF_002814215.2 Seriola lalandi dorsalis | reverse complement strand
TGTTTCATGATAAAGCCAGTGCCTTAAATGAAACAATGATAAATAGTTTGATTGTGGGCCAAACTCAGCCAGAATAGCTGACAGGGAAGTTTGCGTCTCTACAATGTATAGTTTTCTTGGACGTCAACCCCAAATTCTATTTCTGTACTACTATAAAGCTTGTTCGCCACCTGTATAATCATATCATCCTCTCACATTGCAGGGGTTGGCATATTATAGGATTTCTAGCAGATAAATGTAAATGGCTTTCGTAAGGGGGGTTAGTAGCAAAGTTAAGTGGAAGCATATGTGCTAGTAAGCTCACAGTCTGATTATAGAAACCTCTGTGGCTCTGTGGGGTTGGACTGTGCTTGTAGAACAAACTCTAGTATGCAAGACTTCATGACGATTATAGAGAATGCAGGAACAAACAGAACAGCAACATGGAAACTCAGAATCATGGAACATTGTGTGGTTAGCTTTGTTTCTTTGTCTTTGACAATGAGTCCACTGAGACGAGCCAGGCTTTGATGACAGAAGCAGACAGAGCCATAATTTAAATATAATCAACAAGACAAGTGGACATGAGGCTCTGTCCATGGGCTGAGTGTGTGCTGTTTAGTCTACATTTGTATTCGCTGTGTAAACAATTTGAAGTCTGTATAGGTTAAAAATAGAAACCTATTCTTTTAAAATGAGCACTGCTTTCATATTCAGGGTATTCAGGTTCTTGCCAGGTGAACATGAACATACTCAGTTGTAGGGTTAAGGGTGTCTCTTTCCTTTAAAGGAATAGTTTGACATTTTGGTAAATATATTTTTCTGGTTTCTTGTCGAGAGTCTTGTCATCTAACTCACAACATGAAAGCAAATAAGCAGGTTCTTAAAATGTGTATTTTTGTAAGACACCTGTGTGTTGTAGTGATATGTAAAATAAAGAGAGAAGCCAGTGTTAATGTCAGCTCTGCATCTCTTACAGGAGAGGATGTTGAGTCAGAGTGGGGTCAATGCAAGGAGTCGAGATGTGTTTGGACTACGCTGCCTACCAGGTAAGATTGTGCTTTTAAGTACGTAAGGATCTCAGCGGAATAGTTTGTCAACAAATCAGTTCTTACTAAAGCCATTATTTTCTATTTTTCTTTATAAATTTCTGCTTTTGAAAAATCCACACATCTTCTATCTTCGACGAAGCAACACATATGGCATTGACTAAATAAATAGTGATTCAAGCCACTCTAACAATAAGCAGTTTGTAGCTGACATCACAGCCAACAAACCTGTAAAGGCACTAAATAATAAAACACCTTGCAGTGTGAACTTCAATTAACAAGCTGCCACTTCTCCTTCAGGCTCAGATAAAATATCAACACTCAGTGACATCAAGCAGAAAACTGCTGCCGCAGGCATTGTTCACTGTGGTTTGAAATTCCCATATTGCACCATATTGTAGCCACACCTGGACCAGGAATGTCACAGCAGGTGCTCTGTCTTTTGAGATGGGAAAACATCTGCTGTTGAAAAGCTAAGACAAACACTCAAAAGGAGACTGAGAGCCTTTACTGCAGATTTATTGCATACTCAAATACCAAAAGAAATGAATACCAACATCCAATTTTTCAGTCGCTCAGAGTTAAATCAGTGCCTCATGAAACACTAATGACAAGTGAAATCCTTCATGCCCTAAAAGCTGCTGTGATATCCAGGGTAATTAAACATGCCTGATAGTTTTCTACTCATGCAGAGCAGTGCAACAACAGTATTTTGTCATATAATATCTAACTAAAGGTGAGGTACTACAGTGCTCACTGTAGTACATGCGTATAGTGTAGGGACTTATTTATGCTGTGGTTTACTGCTGAATTTAACCCTTTTCTTCTTGTAACACTGTCGCAAAATGAGATGACTATGCTGTGCATCATTAGGCAGTGTTGTGTATTTTGTGCACACCTGAAGTAGTCATGCCTACATTCTTTTATTACCTCTGCCAAGGAGGTTATGTTTTCACCGTGTCAACAGGATTACACAAAAAGTACTGAGCTGACTGGCACTGAACTTGGTGGAGGGATGGGTGCGGGAAGAAACCCTAACCCTAACCTCATTAAATTTGGGGTCAGATCTGGATCATTTACTATTAACTTAAATTTTTCCTGTGAAGTCTAGTGTATGTTGTTTGACATTTGCCTTGGTGGAGGTCTCTTTGACTACCCTTGTAGCTCATTTTGTGTTAGAGTTGTGGTGAAAAGAAGATTTATACTGGAAACAAGCTAAATCTTCGGTTACTGGTTGGCATCTTTACCTGTTCACTGTCCTGCACCTCCAACGTGGCCTATTAGAGGCATATTAATATCGTTGCCCCTCTGATTCTAATTGTGTTCTTCCCTGACACTAAGCCTTTTGTTTAGAAATTCAGCTGCTGTAACAAGATGACCTTAGATGCTCCAGCGGACTCTAACAGAATCCTACCATTCTTGAAAATCACTTTCCTGTTTCCTCAACTGTTAAAACCCCTGCTATGGAGAGCGTTTAGCCAGCTAGGCTTACTAGAGGTCAACTCTGTTAACCTAAGTGATCATCTTCTGGATAGTGCAGGACCACAGAAAATCACTGGTCTTACTGCGTAGGTTATTTCCCTCACCTTGTGTGCTCATTTTGTTGTGTCAGTAACACCCTGCATGAGCTTTTCATAAGAATGGCAGCAGACCAGAGCTCCTACATTCTACACTAGGCTAATCTTTAATGCTGCATATAAGCAGTCACTCGAAGCACGCTTCACCAGAGCACATAAAGTCTAAATGTATGTGCAATATGTGTTTTTTTTAGAAGGGGGTTTATGAGGTGTGGTTGCCTCCTTGACCCTTTTTAGCTGTGACTCTCTCTGTCTTTCTCAAATTTGATCTTATTGTAATCATTTACTTTTTATCCTTTCATTTATTTCATTTTTTTTCTCTTTTCTTTTTTGATTAAATAAGCTGGATTTTTAATGTCTCAGTATTTTGTTGTTTTGATACACAGTAGGACCTTGTGGGCTTACACTGACCTTTCTCACATACATGTATTTTCATGTGTGTATACGTACTCTTTATACACACACACACACACACACACACACACACACTTCCTTCCTTATTTCATTCACTTAGCCAGCCTAATTTGTTTTCCAGCTGTGTTTTCATCAAATACTTTCCAGACTCTGCTTCTCCATGACAAACACTCACAGAGATCCTATTCTTAGCTATTAACATTTCACTGTGAAATGTTGACTGTCAGTACTTTACATTTTTTCCCCTGCTGGCTTTTGACTTCATCTCCAACAACACCTTACAGTTCTCTTAGTCCTCTCTGTCTACGCTTACTTTTCTTTCTTCACCTTCATTCCATGCAGATTAGTAACACAGCTGTCTATGAAAGCTGTTTTATATTAAGAGAGAGAAGAAGACAGATGTGTAATGGCAGCACTGTTATGCTTTTTCAGAAACTTTCTTGTTTTTTTTCCATTGAGAGCTATATTAACTCTTCTGTGAGCTGAAATTATGTACTATAAGTCTGCTGCAAATTTAGCATTTCATTGTATTTTGAAATTTTTTTCAAAAACAGAATCTGGGTCTGTGCACGTTCTGCAGTTTAACAGTTGAGACAATTTGTGAGAACAAGTTCACTCTAAGACAAAAAGGAGTCACTAGTCAGTGTGAGTGAAAGGGCTCACATTGCATTGGACTCTCTGTCTTTCTCCCTTTCATCCTCTCAAACACACACATACACACACACTCTGCAAAAGGACAGGTCATTTGTCAACCTGGTGTAAAAACAGTGATGCTGTTATTACAGGCTAGGGTTGTGTCAAGAAGTGCATGCTGTCTCAAACTAGACGCACTGACAAGTTGAGAAAAACCACGTGGATTACAGAGTCAGAAATATGTTCGAAGTTGTCCCGTTCTGTCAGTAGTTAACAGGCAGCGCTCACCATCCGCGCTGTTCTCATGTGACACCGGGACACAGAAGCGCAGAAACCGAGCTGGCCTGCGGGAGGGCAAACAGGTCAGGACAGCTCCAACAGCCATAGGTAGATCATGTACCATTTCAATGCTGTGAGTGGGGGAATGGGTATACGGTCCAATCACACACAATGCCGAGCGGCTAGGACCCCTTCAGAGCAAAGTTCTTCGCAATCCCCTTTCTCCGCAGTCTTGTGTTTCTGCAGGATTTACAAGCTGTCAGTCAGCTTTATACCTTGTTGATTGATGGACAAGAGACCAGAGCATTGATATATACTTGGATTTTGATCTTGATAATGAAAAAGGTATTAAATTCTCTCTAGTAAGTAAAAAGAAAGTTGGACATATTTGCTATATTAAGTGACACGTTAATATAACTGAGTTGTCATTTGAAACTGTTGTCACCATTTGTGGATGTTGCAACACATGGAGGCTGGTGGTTTTGAGAGTGTTCTTCTACAAATTTTGTGTTGTGTCAGCATTTTTGTTGTCATTTATACAGCAATATGCTCATCAGCTGCTCATCAGTCAATATCGGTACCTCTGTATCCCGAAACAGTGCTCTCCCTCCCATTGGAGGGTTGAGGAGGGCAGAAACCTTTCGCTCAGCACGCATTCTAGCTGAAAATCAGGAACAAATGTGGGTGAAAACAAAACAGAGGCTGAGAGTATGTGGTTCAGATGTCTCTCAGCTGTATTTTCTCAGGCTGATCCTTTAGGTCGTGCTCTCCTCATGTCCAAGTCAGTGACCACAACATCAACAAAAGCAGCTGAATCATTAAAGGGGAAACTCGAATTTAAACTGAATGTGGAA
>NW_019474301.1:0-6999 GCF_002814215.2 Seriola lalandi dorsalis | reverse complement strand
ATAAGTGATGTCAGGTCTGATCGCTGCTTGAACTGCAGTAGAAATGAGAAACCTCAGTCTAAAAAGTGGCAGGTTTAATCCACTGCACATTTATTTCCCCTTGTAGTCTGATTATCTATCTATCTATCTTTCTATCTATAGCTGTTTCAGAAGCCAGAACACAATCTAAATTCTGCTGTCTTGCTATCAGCAACTGGAGATCACAATCAATAGGCAATGAAGACAACTTAGCCGGAGCCTGCCTCTCACTAATAACAAACCAGTCTAGCATCATGGCTGGGTTGGCTTGTTGTTTGTTGTTAGAGTGTACATGGATTCTATTGACAGCAACCTCCCATTTAATAATTCAAAAACATGTGGCGGAGATTTTCAATAGCGGATTTACACATCAAGGAACACTTTAAATCATGTGCCGGAGGTGTGGAAAACACTAAGCCAAGTGATACGACTGTAATGCTACAAGGCTCCAGAGGAGTCCTGACTCCTGTGGAAGGTTCCTTGCTAAGTGTTTAATGTTTTATCAGCTCCTCAGATAGACGGGTAGACGGAGAGGACAGACTATCAGCAGTGGCTGCTGACACAGGAGTAGGATTCAGATTAATTTCATGTGGATTACGACATTTTTACACAGTCTCCTTTGATGATAATGCTTCATAAAAGGATCAGTCAACACTGTGTTAAGCCCATTACTCACTTCATCCTTTTCTGTTGCTTAATCTGTCAGTGGACTTTCATGTGCCGAGGCCAGGGGTACAGTTCACTGACAAATGTGCTTTAGGATGCATTTGCATTTCGGACAATGAGCTCTCGTGCATTGTCCCGTTTTGTGATCATCAATAACTACCTGGTGTTACCTTATTATGCATATTACACGCCAGCCACTGCCTCCAAAATGAAATTACAGAAAGATGAAGTTGTTGTTGTCGAGCACAGTGAGCAGATCTCCACATGCGGTATCCAGGAAAAGCTGTGAGAGACACAGTCTGGATGAAATAGGTTGGTAAACATGGCCGACAGATAAGACACATTGGTATTCTGCTGCATCTCGCCGCGCTGGCCTCAAGGCCTGGCTGATAATACCCGCTCTCGGCTTCAGGGTCAGAGGTCTGAGGTTGATTGGCAATGGGCTGACACAGGGAAATAGAGTGTGCTGACGGTAGTCTAATGGGGTTGAAGCACACAGACGTATCGGCGTGGCTGGCATGTTAGCAGTGCCACGGCCTCATTCTTACCCCCCCACCCCGCCCCGCACCTGGATGCTTACAGGTTGTTCGCTAATCTATTAGCCCCTTGTCAGACACCCCTGGGCTCTCCTGCACAGCGGCACTGCAGCACACGGGCCTGTGCTTGTGCCATCTCTGTCATGCTGAATTGTTTTCCTCGCAACAGCGTTTGCTCTGCCTCATTCGCTTTCAGCTGTACCTCCCAGCTCTTTATACCTCCCAGCCGCTGCTGTCTACCAACATGCCCAAATGCACTCAACCAGAGAATCACATATAAGTATGATCTCTCTCTTTCTTTCCCCTCTTCTCACTCCATCTCTTTGTTACTCTCTCACTCTCTAACAAACACATCCACCCACTCATACACACATGTATTTACTCACAGCCGTACATGGGCAAAACACAAACTCCTACACACACGCACACACTCACGCGCGCACACACACACACACACACACACACACACACACACACACACACACACACACACACACACACACAGAGAAGCATGGCTATTTCTATAACATTCATCTGCACTGATTATGAGGTGTCCTACATTGCTCAGCTTGCCCTGAAATAGCTTATTCACACTTAAATTCCCATTTACTGAAAAAATAAAGCTCCTCTCTGCACCAAACAACACAGCAGCAATGAATTTGGAAGAATGACAACACCAAAAAGATTTCTCAGAGCATCCAGAAGTAATGACACGAAAAGTAATCCGCTGTCAGCTTGTAGCGCTGCCGCGGGGTAGGAGTTTCACAGTGTTCGAAACAAGGAAACACTTATAACAACACTTATTATAGCTATATGACAGCCCATTGTATCTGTAAGCTCAGACCCCGTCGAAGAGTGAATTTATCAGCATCGACCTGTTTGCAGCACCTGTTGGACTGGTCTGTTTGGAAAACCTTAACGAAGGGGAAAATAAAATGAACATTTTTGTCCGAGGTTCCACCATCTGCCATTGTGAGAAACTCGGAAATCTTTAGCTGTTTTTGGAAGGAGCAGCATCCTGATACGTGTTGTTTGGCACTATCTCTTTGAGCAGCAGAATTCCACCATCAAATCTAAACAGCGGACGAGACGCCAGTCGGAGTAACTTTTCCTCTTGCAGACTGCTTCATGTGATTATGGTAATCACAGCAGTGCTTAAGCATTAATGCGGCAGTGATTTATTGATGTTGAACGCTATTTGTAGCCCCTTGGATCTTAAGTGGCTATGCTTTGATATGAAAAGTAAATGCATTCTGACATTTAAAAAAAAACAAAGGGTCACAAGGGTGTGTCATGTCAAACTTGTCCAAAATCCATAAATAGAAAGTAGTACAAATTTTAAAAATGAGTTGCAGGTCATGGCCGATAAAATCAGTTCTGATTATTCGTCAAATTTTTCGTCACAGCAAATTTTCAGCAACAAATTATCATCCCTGGAGTTGTCAGGGATGTAATATTTTTAGTGAAGGACACTTAAACATGGTAGATGCCTCTGTGGGGTTTGAACATGGGTCAGAGATTATCATTCCTCAGAGAAGCAGCAATCTATAACACGTGATAGGAGCATCCAGAGCAGATAGCAACCTAAGCACCTGCTCATCTTCAGTATTGCACGGGAATCTGCTCACAGCCTTGATAGTCACACTTTTAGTCAACTGACTCAAGAACTGCATGGGTGTGTGTTCCCTGGAGCTATATGTGGACCAAAGAGGGCACTGGCATGGAACAACGATGTCAGCACATTCAGGAGCAGGAGGTCCAACGGGGAAGAACCGTGAAAACGTTGCCGGCTGTCCGGTGCTTACTGCGCTTCAGAAAGCCTGGGAGCATGTGGCTTGTATTTTATTCATGGGGCAGAAAACATGAAAAGTATAGCAAACACAAAAAAAAAAAGTGCTTTGCAGGAAATGAGGAAGACAAACTAACTTTCAGAGAGGAAAAAAAATGGAGTAAGGGAATCTGAGAAGAAAGTGATGATTACACAGTAAATGAAAGATTAAAACAGAGGGTTATGTGTGAAAACTTTACAGGACAGAGCATGGGTGAATGGATAAAGATTAGGAATGAGAACACACTGAGGATCAGGACAGTGACGCAGGGGGGACCTCTATATCTTCTACGTCCTGCCCAATGGGAGACTGTCCGCACTGTACCGTTCCAGTCTAAATATCGTACATGTCTTAATGTCATGTGCCATATACTGGGTGTTTAAATTAATGTATAATACAGAGTATAAAAGGTTAAGCAAAAATAACAATTAAAATCTTGTTTTCAGATTACGAATCAGTGCACGTTTTGAAACATGATTTACCGAAGGACAGGAAGGAAACATCAAATAATTTATGAGACGATTAGTGTGCAATTTATTAACCTGTGAACCAACAAGGTATTATCCATATCCCATCGCCACAATGCCATTTTGCATTATGTGTAATCTTGTTGTCTTCAAATGGAAATACCTTCTCTTTATGGGTGTGGAAATACTGCAGTAAGACAGCCATACACGATTGGGGTCAGGACCCTGAGAAATAATCTGCTTTTGGCATTTCTATTTTAAACGCAGATTAATCAGACAAAGGTTATGGGTGGCAACTGAGCAGCAGAGAACTCTGGGCTATTTTTGCTGAGGGGAAGTGGCAATATCGTTTTGATGGTTAAATGTAGAGAAGGTGACACTTTTGTCTGTCCTCTGTGGGAGCAACAGCCAAAGCAAATTATAGCATTCCACTGCATGGCTGGCATCATTATGATATGTTTTAAGATATTGATCAATTTTCAATGAACTTATGCAAGTTCTAAAGGCTGTCCAGTCTATTTTAATGGTTTTGCAGCTCTGTTTTATATTTATGGTGAAATGTCAGGACACTGACTCGACAGCTTTATGCCAAACAGCCACAGTTCTGGTCATTTTATTTTAGGGGGGTGGGGGTTGTGGTTAGGGTTATATAATACTACTGAATGCTTAACATTGAAATTTAGATACCACTGAATTCATAGCACTGAAATGTTTCATCAAACTTTACTTCCAATATCTGGGATACCAAGGACAAGCAATCAAGCCTGAATGGAGGTGACACAGTACTGATTCATTTACATTATTAGGTATTCAGTTTCTTTTAATATCCCAAACGGTATTCCTTTAATTCCACAGGAATGGCTCAGACATGGCCATCTTAGTTAACTCATCATTAATGATTATAATACAGTTTTCCTCTTCAGCTTATTATCACACATTCATGTGTTGAATGAATAAATGAAAGAAAATTTGCCACCAATGTCAAAGTAATTTCAGCATAAATGTCAGCCATATATTTCCACAGATGTGGCAGATTACAGCCGTCTAAGCTGTGCATGTATAGGAGGCCTCAACTGATCCATATCAGACAGAGGCTGATGACACCAAATGAGACCTTAACAATGGAGCAATGGATCTACTTAGGTGCACGGAGAAAACACAAACACACACACGCACACACACACACAGATAGCGAAGGATATGATCCATCGCTATCTGAGATATTTTGAGTAGAGGGCAGTACTTCGAGATGTTGCTGTTACCACGCTGAGATATGTGCACGTCTGTGTAAGCTTACTATATATGTCTGGAGTAAGGACGGAAATTAAACTTAAGTGAATCATCTGCAGTGTGCAGCTCTTGACAAGTGAGATGCTGTTAAAGCTGTTGCTGCTGAGGGAGCGACGGCTGAACGTATTTCAGTTAGTATTTGGCAAATTGTCATCCAACTGTTACCGGCTCTAGATGTCAAATAAAATTCTCCTTTTAAGTTTGAATCTAAAAAATTCCCGCTCTCTGTTGCTGTTTGTTTCCTCTGTAGGTCTCAGAGTGCTGAATTCTGAATGCTAACATCTTTACTGACATCGACGCACGTCACTGAGGAGCATATATCAGCCAACAGTCTTCCATCTCCTCGCTTGAGCTAAAAGCACAGAGAAGCTCCTCCTGCTCACCTTTTGACCTCTGTTGCTATGGAGAACCTCAGTGAGCTCCAGAACCCGTTATTGGACAAAAACAGTAAGCACATGGTCAACGGTTATGGGGGAGACTTCCCTAATAACCAGTACCAGGAAAACATTATTAATTATTTTGCTGGAGGAGGAGGTGGTGGTGGAGGTGAGGGAGGAGGAGGAGGAGGAGGAGGAGGTGGAAAGGTGAATAACAGCAACGTAGTGAGCGGAGGAGGATACAATACCAACGGGAAGGTGAAATCTCAGCAACTTTTGGACGCCACCTCGCTGCATCTGGCAGTAGAGGCCTTCTACAGGCCCAACTTCATCCTATACAAGGAGGACAGCGGCAGCATTAAGGCTAAGGAATACAAAAGCGAATGCTGTGAGACCACCTTCACGGAGAAGAAGGCGAAGGAGGCATCCAACACAGCAGGGGCAGACACGCCTGGCACAGAGGATCCTCAGGCGAAGCTGCTGGAGGACGGCGAACACATCAAAATCCAAACGGTTTCCTACGAGGTGGAGGAGGAGGAGTATGTGGAGTATGAGGTAAGGGAGAAAATGCATGAGTAGGATGAAAGGCACTTGCATTTGACCAGACTGGATTTCTAGATCGGATAAATTGAGGGCAGAATTTCTTTCGCATTGGGATGGCGATCCTACACGACAACACAAAAGGCGATTTAATGTTAAATGCTAATTTAACATGCCAGAATTGAATCCCCCTTTCACTACCATGGATAGCGCTACTTGGCAAGGTGTGCCAAAGCAATTATTTATAAACTTCAATATTTGATGGGCGGACATTTGCAGACATAGTGTGGCCTGTGGCTGGTCCAGCAAAAAAATGTTCTGCTTGTGGCATCATCCATAACTGAATGAATTTATTTCAGTTTACGAAGAGATTTTACTCCAGGTGTTGTACATATCTTTTAGGGGGTTTCGGGATTTTGGTGTTTTTCAATGAAAGGCCCAGTTGAGGCTTATTATCCATTCAGCCCAAGCTTGGATACCTGTAGTGTGTTTGTGTTAAAAGAGAGAAAGAGAAAGCATGTCTGTATTCCTATGGTGTTTGTACACTTGTATCATCACACCAAAGGATTGGGCTGGATGCCTCGCTCAGACTGACAATTTACCAAACACAAATCCCATTTGATCCACTGACCTTGGCCTCAATACCCAACTCTAGTAAAATTCATCATTAGATAATAATAAATCACCCACGCTGGCCTCACACAGGGATATTAGGTGCTACAGTGCTACTGCATTAGCTACAGGACTTTCACTCTCAACTGGCACAGCCAACGGCACAAAGCACTCCAAAGGATTTAAGGGATTGGACTGGCGGAATAGGGTGTTCAGTTTGACCAGTGTCCTGCAAGACCTAAGGGACCGAGAACACACCTGTGTGTCCACTAGAATTAACCTGGATTGGTGTGATAAACATGTAGCTGCTGAAATGCAATGTGACATGGGTACATATAGCTACGGGGCTCAGACAGCAGAGAGTCAGTGCATTTCACATTATGAAGAAATAAGTAGCAGTCATGGGTGAAAAAATTAAATTAAGAGTAAATCAATCTTAAAGCTCTGCTTCACTCATAGATGAGAAACATGTTGACACACAGATGCCAAAGACCAAATAACCTGCCAACCTAGGTGGAAAAGGGGAACAGATGAATGAGACAAAATGATATATACACCAACTGGAGGTTAAGTGAACACATTACCATATTGTTCACATTTTTTTTCCACACCTCTCCTGTTCACAAATGAACAAGCACATAAAAAAAAAAAAAAAAAAAACAAC
>NW_019474300.1:0-1723 GCF_002814215.2 Seriola lalandi dorsalis | reverse complement strand
TTCACGTGCCCTTCACTAAACAGGTTACTCAGAGAAATCAGGTTATGTGGATAATCGGAAAAAACACATTTATACACAGCAAATCAGTAACGAGATTATTCTTCCTCGAACTTACTTGGGAAGCATGGCTCACTAATTTTGACTGTACAGTGATAGAAGATGCTGCTTCTTGACCTTTTTTTTTTTTGGCTGACAAATAGTCAAATGTTTGGAGGTGGAAAATATTTATTTTATACTTCTACAGGTCACTTTGTGTTAGTTTCAGTTGGACTTCAGACAAAGTTATTTTAAATATGAGGACACATCACCCAGTGTAATGATCTCTCCTTTCATCCAGACACTCCACCAACTACTTTGCCTGTCAGCTGAGTCTTTGTCATGTACACTTCGCAAAGAAATTGTGTTCTCCAGAATAAATCTAACTGGGAACGTCAGGTTTCTCTTATCTCCTACTCCCCTAAACCAGGTTTCACGTTTATCTGACAGTTAAAAATCAGCTCAAGGAGAGGACGGAAGAGAAACCTTACACAGACTGTCTAGGGGAAAAAATTTCACAACGAACTAAATATAAATTTAAGTAAAAATTAGAATTAGACTAGAAAGAACAAATGCTCGAATCTTTAAAGTAAATCACTAACAATTAAAGAAGACAAGAAACTTTCATTAACTACAACAATAGCAATAACTAAATGGAAACCTCAAAATAAACTGTCCTGTATTCAGTATCTATGTATGACATCATGATTTTAACCAGTTATAGAGAGATACTGTAAACAGCATTGTATTTCAAGGTGAAAGGATACTTGTGATGGGGTAGGAGTTGACCAGGATGAGTGAGTAGAGCAGGTAATGGCAGCTGTCCTCTTGAAGAGCCTGGGCCAGGAAAGCTCTGCTCAGCTGGAAGCGTGGAAGCCTTTGATGCAAGCGAAGAGCACTGGTGAGGGCGTTCGCTAACAAGGCTCTCTGATAGAAGTTTGCTGCTGCATAAGGTCTGAAAAACATGAGCAATGACAAATATTAGGATATCCACACAGGCTGAAAGAAAGGAGAATCAGTTGAAAGAAGTGCATTTCTGTCAGATGTCGGTCTTTTTATGATGTCAGTACATTAACAAAGAGCCGATGAGTGCACTCACCCCAAAATTGGTAGAATAAACATTACGGAGCAGTAGACGGTGAAGAGCCGTGACAGCCACATTGCAGTTTCCAGCTTGTTGCTCATTAAAAATTGCTGTGGAAGAAAGAAAAAAATAAGCTTATGTCATCCGGCAATATAACAGTAGAAAGTGCTGCTCCAGGTATCATATCACTTGATATAACATCATCAACATCATATCATATGATATAACATGTGTAACAGCTTGAGATCCAGCGAAAGAGCTGGGTGATTTCTATTCGCTGTTTTAGCATTTGAACTGACAGAGTGAGTCTCATGTATACTGAAAATTGATTCACTGATGGTTCTCTCAAGGGTTAGCATAAACCAGCTAAATTAAAAAACAACTTAATTCAATCTAGCAGTTACTTTTACTACCCGTTCATCAGAAGTCAGGTCATAAGATGCAGCTGTAACTCATCAAAGAACCTTCTGCTTCAGCTGACATGGCCGAAATACAGCTGTTCTACATAAACTGACAAGTTTGAATGCACAGTTTGAGGAACGAAGAAAGGTTGCAAATGTACCATTATCTCAAATTCAAAGAATCAAATCAATACATCAGCTT
>NW_019474299.1:0-1723 GCF_002814215.2 Seriola lalandi dorsalis | reverse complement strand
CTGATTATTACACAGGTCTAGGTGCTAAACTAATACTGTGAAAGTATCAAAGTCAGTGCAGGGAAGGTCACTGACTTCTATTGTAGCTGTGTGGCCCACCACTTCCTCTCTTGCTTTATCAATTTACCAATCTATTGTCCTCCTCATTCCCTCTTTGTCCCACATTCCACTCCTGAATTTCTGTGACATTATGTTCTTCATTTTTCCTCCCCCTCCTTCTCCATCCATCTCTCTGAGTCTGATTTTAACCACTTGTTGTTTCTCTTAGCAGGGAGAAGGCCCGGCTGGCGACAGATTCGGAGCTGGACCAGGACCTCAGTGACAGGCTGGGTCTGGGCAGCAGCGACACCCTCACCAACGGCAGCCACCGTGCCGACATGGCGGCCGCCAAACGCCTTGCCAAACGTCTCTTCAACTTGGACGGCTTCAGGAAGTCTGACGTCGCGCGCCACCTCAGCAAGAAGTGAGCTACTAGAGAATAAAGATTTAAGTGTCTGAAAATTTTCTCAGGGTTTTGTTTGTTGGGTAGTGCTCAATGGCACATACGTAATATTACTATTCTGTTGCTTTATTCTAATCGTTACCATCCGAAACACCCTAGTAACCACCTAGCAACCAGGTACAGGGTGTCTGGATTGTCCCCAAGTTGAATTTGTGTGCTTACATTTATGTCACACTTTTGTCAGTATTTCTCAGTTTTATAAAACAATAATATATTATTTAAACCTGTACATTAAAAGTCAATTATACTAATTCATGTACCTTTACTTGTAGTATCACAAATACCCCCAGGTATGAAATTATTAATAGTAAGACCAGTAGTGCTTCTGCTGCTGTTACAGCAGCAACAATAACAGTAAGAGGTGATATAGGCCTCTTCAAACCAACATGTTAAGTACTAAAAAAACTGTAGTCTAATTTGCATGTTATTGAAAAAAGTTCCTTTCTGCTGCATCTTGTCTTTATGTAATGAATGCTAATCAATGAGGGCCAGTGCACATGCAGCTTCCTGTGCCTTTACTGTACGTCTCTTTAAATTCTGCCTACAAAGTGCTGTGTTCTGGTAGATCTGCAGTCTTCCAGCGCCACGCTGCTCCATCAGCCCATCAGTCTGTCAGCTGCTTGCTCGTGCTGATGAGAAAGAATTTGGGATTAAAGGGTTTCCTCCTCTTCTGACAGATGCACCCTGGGAATCTCTCTCTCTTTTTTTTTTCCTTTTTTTTTTTTCTTCTGGCCTCCGGTCTGCATCACGAGCTGACTGTGCCAGTGCACACTCAGTGACTGACAGCACGAACTGAGGCCATTCACTGAACTGAGAAAGCTGCCATTTGAACGTTTGATTGACAATTTGTGCTTTTATGGTTGCTGGAATTTTTTTTAATTTTGTGTCTTCTCCCTATGTTCTTTGTCTATTATTCATATATTCCTCCTTATATGTTATTTATAGCATTTTTTTTTTTTTTTCTGTGTGTCTACAGTAATGACTTCAGCCGTATGGTCGCAGAGGAGTATCTGAGTTTCTTCAACTTTACAGGCCTCGTTCTTGACCAGGCATTGCGGTGAGAACTCATAGTACAATACATTAAATATAGATAGTTATGTAACTGGTCATTTTAAAATACCTATAATTACGATACACACACATATTCAATATATTTCTTATGTGAGGTGAAGACAAGACAGTTAAATATTCCCTGCCAGCTTGTTTATCACACAGTATAAT
>NW_019474298.1:0-1723 GCF_002814215.2 Seriola lalandi dorsalis | reverse complement strand
ATGGTATTGTCTTTCTCTTTTTCTCTTGCATTTTATCATGTTCTTTTTTTTCCATTAGCTTTCAAAATGCCTCTTCTAAAATGAGTAAAAACAATTATCACAGCTCGGGAGTATGAAAAAAGAGGAGGTAATTAGCACCACTGAATTAATCAGAGATAGGAATATTGCAATTATACTTGTTTTTATTAAGTTCCATTATTTTCTGGACCACCATGAAATTATTTTTTTTCCGGTATTGCATTCCCTTATAAGACTCATTAATAACAATGTTGTATTCTTATAAACTTTAAAAGTGGTGGATCACAATTAAACTTAATCCTTTCAATGCAAGGCCACTCCAGCACAGAGTCTGGGCTGCAATAGGCTGAAAATTTGGGGCCTTTAACTTTAACAAGAAGCAGTTTTCAGGAAGGGAACATGCCAGTTCAGTCCCAGGTGTTTTCGCCAAAACTCACATCCTTGAATAAATAAAGGCAGCTGTTTCTGTCTATGAAGGACAGAATTGAACACTACATTCATCCACAATTTCTGTCCGAACAATTTAGTTGTCAATGTAGCTAACATTTTACAGTAAAGATGTGTGGAGTATGCAGCCAGTCATTCATTTTTCTCTTTACGTGCAGAGCCTTCATCTCCGACCATGACACATCATGCACAGCTGTTCCTGTGAACACAATAACCAGTTACTGCCAACAAAGAACAACTCAAAAACAGCAGATACCGTTAAAAAAGATACACAGTTAGAGGTGGTTTTAATATGACAATGCTTATCCACCTCACCTATACTTGTAGACGGTATACTTGCTGATTGTGTCAATGCCTCTAAAGTCAGCACTGTAAAGATGGCTTGCTATTGGTCAGTGGCAGAAATTTGTGTGGCAGAGTTCACCAGACTCGAAGTTTGTTAGAAAGATTTGCACGGATTTGCTTCGTCACTGCGGTGGAAACCCACTGTTCTCAGTGTTTCCTGTTGAAACAAATTGATTTTATTTACCACAACATTTTGCAGTGTTAAATACCTTAAAACTTAGTATTTCAAATCATAACTTGTTCTTTTTGTTACATTTGTTCATGTTTGGAAACCTATTCCCATGTATCATGTATTACCCCCTGCTCTGTAGCCTAAGAAAGCACTAACCACTTCAGTTGTCGGTGTTTAATGCATAAAGTTGCAAATCTAGTTACAACTCTGAACCATGAACTGTGATGACCTATTGCTGACATGTGTATCAGTTATGTACACATTGCTCAGCATGTGCCCAACCAAACCGCGGGTCTCCCACTCAGCTCTTATGTCTATAATTAGTTTCATAGTGAGAGGAAATTCATTTTCACACGCCTAGCAGCCTCCAACTGTCAGGCACTGCCAATGGATATGGATGGACTTTATTCAGCTAATTACCCAAAAGTAAATTTGCCTTTTTCTGCCGTAGCAATAATAAAAGTTGAACCTTTAGAAAAGATCCAGCTGGTTCCCATTTTAGTAATCTCAGTACCTATATGGAGTAAATAAGTAAAGTTACAAAAATGGCCCTTAAAAGAGGTTAGAAAGATGATGATATAATAGTGAGTAGCCACTCAAACATCTCTCAGTAACACTGATACTGAACACTGTGCAGGCCACATGCTAGGTCACTACCCATGTTTCCTTTTGAAACCTATACCTCTGCTCTCCAACTCTAAAACTCCAGTCACTTTATGTAAAGGGAATTCTGATTCATAC
>NW_019474297.1:0-1724 GCF_002814215.2 Seriola lalandi dorsalis | reverse complement strand
AAGGACAAAATGTTTAAGTGTCATGTCATTCATCTGAGTTTAACTTACAGTTGCCCTCAAGCTTCCAATAGTCCATTTGGCACTGTCGAGCTCTCTGCCTTTCTTTGCTTTGTGCTCCTCTTTAAGATAGAGTCTGGAGAATGAGCATGATGCCACTAATTATGTAATAATATAGGGGAATAAATGGAAAAAGCATTCAAAATTGCCAGATAACCAAATTACTCACAGTAATTGACTACAGATGTCATCATGCCTCTGGCCCATCGAGTCATATGACTTCACTGTCTTTGATTTAAAATCTATCACCTGGAATGAGATTGAGGAAAAAAAGTTAAAACATGCAGTATAATAACAAGTTTTTATAGGAACTCTGGAATATTACAGAGGAACATATGATAAATCAGTCATTGTCGTTGTAGTTGTAGTTCTGACTCACAGCCATTGCCCAGTGGACACCAAGATGCAGAGGGACCAGGATAAGGTCGTACAGGAAGAGGTCGACAGCCTTGGTCCAGCGCTTCACGGCAGCATGTCCTCCAGCCTGTCCGCCTCCTCCACCCCGCAGTTTGGGGAAGAAGAACGTGCTAAACGAGTAGACTCTCAATCCTGCTGCTTCGCCAGAACACCGCTCTACGACCAGGGACAGGTAGAAGTTCATCACCTTGACCAAGGAAGCAGAAAAAGGAACAAGATATTACATTTTAAAAAATATACATTGGTCACATATCAACAGATCCACAATGTTCTATTAAGTGAATTCATTAGCTCTTCATATAGACTGATTGTATTGCAATCAAAGTTGATTGTATTGCAATGAAATTAATAAGTAAAATTGGCACCCCAAATTTAATGAACTTTACCAAAACTGTCTTCAGGCTCCTACTACACCTTACCTCATCGTTGAGCCAGCCCCCTTCCTGCAGCGTGGCCAGGTCTCTCTGCGTGATTCGAAGTTTGAAAGCTGCGCTTAGAACAAGGTTGGGATCACTCTGAGCCAGAGCACCACTCACCTCTGCTGCCATTTCCTACACACAGACAATAAACACACGCAGTGTTCATCCATGTTGTCTTCAACACAGTGGGACTACATCTATCTCTATGAAACATTTAATCTCACCTTGGTCAGCCTAGGTATGTCCTCATCACTGTGCCTTGTATGTGCAGAATGTGTGTCAGACAGACAGACAGCAGGAGTCTCTCTGTCCACTAGATTGAGGCGAGTCGCTACTTCTGTAGAGAGGTCCAACTCCGCCGCCTGTTTCTGCCGGTGCACAGACATGCCAGGAAAATACATTTATTTTTTTCACACGTAATTCTAACTTCATGAACGCTTTGACGTTACGGGAGAGAGAAAGAGAAATGTCTACCTTTGCATTTCTAAAAGACTGTGTTTCCTCAAAGCTGCCGTTGACTGACTTGCTGAAAGTCAAGCCACCCCACCTGGAGATGAGTCATAGGTTAGAGAAATAAAATTCATCAACATACGCAGCACACACATGCAAATACATACTACACTAACCTGTCCTTGGTTGCAGAAGCATTTCTCCATGTAAACATGCTCGGGGCAGCTGTGCAACAGACACAAATGTCAGTCCAACGGGGCAGAGTTCACTGGAACATTATCACTGATAGGAACATACTGACTGAGTAATGTGGATAGGGATCTGTGTATTCAAGGAATGGTTTACATCTATTAAAAAAAAAAAAAAAAAAAAAAAAAAAAA
>NW_019474296.1:0-3201 GCF_002814215.2 Seriola lalandi dorsalis | reverse complement strand
AACAATGTAACAAAGGAGATAAAAATGAAAGGGAGACAGAGATTCCTGGGGCCTTGATTCAGGAAATGATACAAACAAGTGACTAATCCAGTGTTTTTTAACTCCGGTATCTCCCTATCAGTGCCCGTGCATGATGATGACGACAATGCTGGTGTTTTTAAGTCATCCACAAGGACGAGACAGCTGCAGATTTCATGAAATATGAACAGTATCCAGCGTGGGAGGAGGAAAACGCAGAAAGCATGATCTGAATTTTTTTTTGTCACAGTGGGAGAGTTTGTATTTTCTCAACATTTCCTCTTCATCCTGCCTTCATCTCCTCCCCTCTAGACATCTAAGTCAAGTCCTCTGAGGCTTAATTCCTGTCCTCTAGCCTCCTTTATCACTTTCCCTGCTTTAATCTTTTCTCTCCTTCCATTTTTCATTCACTTCCTGCTCTCCAATATCTGTTCATCTCACTGCTGCTTTCACTATTTTTGCTCTTGTCTGCTGCTGTTTGCCATCTCTATTCCGTGTTCACCATTGGAAAATCTTTATCGCTGTCATCTCCTCCATTTTTCTTTATCATAACAACCCCTCCATCTATCATTCTCCTCTTCAGCTCTGTGGCACAAAGTATGAGCACAGAAAATTGGGCTTAGATAAAAAACAAAGAATCACATTTTCGCCAGAAACATTCATTAATCTTGTTAATGATGCTAAAACAACATCAGAGAGGTGAAACAGAGGCTACTGCACATTCTCCCACCCTCTTTTTTGTGTTAGCCAGGAAATGATGCTAGTGTCATGATGAGGTCAGAGAATATTTATCAGACGGAATAATTCATGAGTACATTTAAAAAAATGTCTGCTCATCCTAGCCAGTCGAGGCTAAATGTGTATATTTACGACAAAAGCAAGATACCTGTTTACCCAGTAAAGATGATAAATACAAAGCCATATGAAGTGTGGGGGGGTGACAGACATTCATATAAATGTGTGGTTAGTACTCACAGGGTCTCGCAGGAGGTCCTCTGTTTCTCGCAGAGCTGCCCTGGGCTTCAGCTGTACGTCATCGCTACATTCGTTGTCAGAGGCGGGTGGCGACTCGGCCAGGTCCGGGAAGTCGTCTCTCGTCCTGGGGCCCCGGAAGCGGATTTTGTCCAGGCGCTTTAGCATGGTCAACACCGCACACCTGGGCTTTACCTTAACATGGCGGACGGCAACCCTGCATGGACAATAAAAAGACAATTAGTATACAGTGGCAACACTGAAAACGTATTTTCTTCTGACTTTACTAAAAACACAATATGTGGAAAAATATTACAGTGGAAACCCTTCCCATTGCCTTACAACTGTTTTAACAAAGTTTAACCTGCAGGAGTTTCTGAGAGATTGTGTAACTGTGTAGCTGCCATGGAGGAAATTAATTCATGGCAACTGAAGATGAGTTCATAGCATCTCCCTATGTTTTTACTGCAGAAATGAACCACTTCCAAGGGCGTGAGAGAGAGAGAGAGAGAGAGAGAGAGAGAGAGAGAGAGAGAGAGAGACAAGCTATGCAAATGTGGGTTTCATGTTTTCTTTATGTATCCCTTATATACGAGCACTCTTCTATCAGCGGTATCTCAGGGGAAACTTTCCCACTTTCAATACAGCACAAGTGTAAAAGTGTTTCCTAGCTTTAAAAAGCCTTTTTCTCGAAAACAGATGCTGAAAAAGGGAGCGTTGTCTTTTAATAAGGGGTTGTCTTATATTCAGGCCAATATAGCATCTTGTCATTCACAGACAAATTCACTGTGCTTCTTTCTATATTTGGGGTCAGAGAGGACTAACTGACCCCAAATATAAAATTATGTTATAATATGTCAACAACAGAAAGTCAAATTGACTTCTTTGAGATTTGGGAGGGGTAGTGTTGCATAAAATGTTCCATCAACACTAATTACAGAGGTAGAGAAAATGAAAACCCATTGTATTTTAGCAATGTTTTACAGCCGGGAGACTCAAAGACCCCCAAAAAACACAATGCTTAATTTCTGTATTTAACTTAAAGAAAAACATAAGATTATGATAAGTCAATAAGTATAAAGATAGTATAAAGATCTTTCTTACCCCAAATACAACATTAGTTTTAAGGAAAAGATAGTTTAGGACAAAACAAAACAGACAAGCTTCTTATAATCACCACAGCAATGTCTTGTGGTTTCAGCCAAAAAAATAATATCATCTTGTGTTGGTTGATCAGTATTAATACCCGTCATCCCCACCTTTAAAAAGGAAGGTGATAAGGAAGTGATAATTCAATATATACATTGACTTATTTTATCAAAAGGTGTAGGTGTTACATTTTTTTTCAGTATTTAATTTTGGAATGCATCTCAAAGCAATGTAACCCTGATATCTAAAGTTGCCTGACAAGGACACCCTTATTAATTCCCTTTTTATGCCCTGAATAAATTTTCCCAAAGGTGACATATGGCCCAACACAAGCCAACCTCTAACCTTTAATGATATTAATGCTATAACCTTGTCAGTGCTTGTGATTTGCTCTCCCACTTCGGCCTACACAGGAAGATAGAACCACTAACCCTGTTATACCCATGACAACCACATCCTTTCACTCCTCCGCTAAAAACAGTTGAGAGCAGCAGATCTTCTGACCTCATTTATTGATTCGATTTTCATAGCAGGAGCAGTGGCAGTGGCTGGTGAGAGGTTTTGAAAAGCTTAATGGTTGTGTTTTGGTATCGAGGGCCGAGATGTAATGATGACATATAGATCAGTGGGGCTGTTTGTGTCATCGCACACAGATGCACAGGAGCCAAGCTACTGCAGCGTTTCCTCTGCATTCGGCAGCAGTAGCTTGACACTGCATTAAAATTTATCCCACTGATAGAAACAAAATATAGACAGGTTGTTTGACTTCATTAATGCTCAACAAAAGTAAGCCAACATAAGCTAACTACAGAACAAGTGTGCTACAGATCATGATAGGAATCGATATAGGAGCTAGTTTAAAAACGCAACAGGTGCTAAACTGTCAATGGGAAACGTATGCTAGTCTCCCCACTGCTACCAGTTCACACACGTTATCGTCTTATTAAACTCAGACTGCACCCCAAGTGTTGACCTCCTGGCCACCACGTCCGTTAAAGCCTTTCTTTGAAGTGCTGACTGAATGAAACAACAGTGGGATTCCCCTGTAGTACTCTTACTGTG
>NW_019474295.1:0-1724 GCF_002814215.2 Seriola lalandi dorsalis | reverse complement strand
AAAAAAAAACAAAAAGTCAAATTTGGTCGGAATTCTGGCGGGGTGTGAACACAGCTGCAATGATAAATATTTGGTGCTGCTGACTGCTGCTTATTGAAGTGACAGAGAAAGAGTGAGGCTGGAGAAGCCGACAGGGGAAAAAGGGAAATGGAGGAACAAGGCCACAGGCGATGCTTGAGTGCATGCGAGTTAGAATTTGTGGCATAAATTGATTGGAAGTGAGGGTTGTCAGAATAACATGGTGTTCTACCAATCAGGGTCGTATGAAGAGATCTGATTATCACAGCACCACAGAGGGACCTTCAACGTCGCAGTTCCAAAACACAGATACAGTCACAGCAGAGCGCAGCAACAAAATACCTGACAGTTACAGCGCAGTCGGGACAGTGATATGATTTTCATTGTGGTGGCTCTGAGCTCCAGCACACTGGATTTGAAGAGAGACGATGACTAAGTGCTTAAGTGTTGACATGTGTTGTTCACATCTATGTACAACTCATAGCCTTTTAAGGTCCCTAAAGTTTAAGAAAATGCAGCCGGAAACGTACAGACAAGACGATCAAGGAGTTTTA
The DNA here is from genome assembly GCF_002814215.2 of Seriola lalandi dorsalis. Taxonomy (NCBI): domain Eukaryota; kingdom Metazoa; phylum Chordata; class Actinopteri; order Carangiformes; family Carangidae; genus Seriola; species Seriola lalandi. Next base: position 1,152 of record NW_019474295.1, on the reverse strand, counting down.
ATGGACAAACATGACCTCAGTCCAACGTATCACTTGATTCAAAAGACCAGAGTGAACGATAAAAATCCAAAAAACAAGCAAAAAGTAACTATGGCTACAGGACAGGCCTGGCAGGGCACCACAGAGAAGCAATATTTTATTCATGCTATTCTATTTTATTCATCTCTGAATCATAACTTGTCAATTGAGAATAAATTGACATTACTGGACTTTTGAACGCCTTCTGCCACCTTCAGAGCAGACTGACCTGATATTTGGCTGAGGAAGAGCTTTTCCGAATCAAGCATTGACAGTGTTTGTCAGAGGGGACCGGGGTCAGCCGAGCAGCATTAACCTCTGGGAGGCCATCTCTGTGCAGTGCATTAGTCACATAGAGGAGGAGGAGGGATGTCCTGTAATAGATTATTGACCAACGGGCAGCGGCCTGCACCGCACCATGTGGTCCTAGCCAGCTACTGACCTCTTCATCACAGATGGAGGAACCCACCTGCAGTCTAGAGCAACACACACACACACACACACACACACACACACACACACACACATATACATACACTCCCATGGCAGCATAACCCTGGCGACTAATGACAAACACACAAGTAATATTCTCTGTGTGGTTGCAAGATATTTAGCAGGACAAGGAACCTGAGGGGTATGAAACCATATTCATTCATAGCTATAAAATGGGAGTCCTTGGCTCATCAAATTGAAAGTGCTGGGGAAACAACAATTGCTTCCATGAACTTAGACTACCTAATTAAAGGCAGGCAATTTCTCTCCCAGAGTCACACTCAGGATCTTTAATTGAAATCAAAATGAATATCGCTGGAACACTGAGAGCAGGGTGGAGCGAGAGTTGGGGGTGGGGATGGACACGTCCTCTGCCATTTTACTGGTTTCGCTGTCAGTTCGTATGACTTTATATTTGATTTATTGATTGCTGAGAAATACATTTGGAAATCAGAAGAATTCTTCTTAAACACATGCATTACAGCAGGCAAAAGTACAAAAACAAAGGAATAAAACAAATCAGAAAAAAACTGACTTAACCCAGAAAGACAAGAGCATCTCAAAACCATTGCCAATATCATCTGTGCTCTGTTTCCCTTTGGCTCAGCCTCGCTTTCTTTTTTCTTTTTCTTTTTTTTTTTT
>NW_019474294.1:0-1724 GCF_002814215.2 Seriola lalandi dorsalis | reverse complement strand
CAGATACCATTCAGACTGACACATAACGCAGTAACTTTAACACAGCAAACGCAATGACACTATAAGTCTGAACACAATCCTCCCTGTAAAAGGGGATTCAGGTTCATTAAAAAAAAATGAGATACCTCAAATCATCACAGGACAGGTTATCAAAGAAGGATTTGGACTTGTCATAGTAGCATGGGTTTATCACAGCCTCCTCCTCCTCGGTGGTCCCCTCATTGGCCGGATGTTCTGAGACAACAGTTTCCTCTCCATTCAGCGCCTTTTCAGTCTTGTCATCTGTTATGTTGGAAGTACATTTGTAAAACATTAAACGCCACAAACTTAATAAATTGACCATGAGGCTGCGCAATAACATTGTGACACTGAAGATGCCAAAAACTCAGTATGTTTGGGTCTATCTCAGGACAGATTCACTATCATGCAAACATTTTATTTTATTCCTTCTTGAGCCTTCACTTGCAGAAATGGTGGCAGGATAAACCAAACCAAACTAAAACGGTATTGCCCTTTAAAAGTAACAATAATTGCACCAGTTATATTCATACATGCCGTCTCTGTCAGACTGTAAGGCCAATGGATCTGATGAAAACATTTCTGTACTGGTGAAAAATAAATGCAGTGCCTTTTTTTTTTTACCCTTTTGGATTCAAGCATGTTGAAGCAGTACCTTTCAGTTTAAGCTTATTCTGCAGCTCTTTGTCAATCTCATCTTTGTGAAACTGGGCGTTTGCAGTCTCAAAATCAAAGTCTTCTTCAAACTTCATGGTGCCATCCCTGCGCATATTCATTTTGCCTCTGCTGCGGTTTCCTCTTCCACGGCCGCGGCGGATGGCCTGGGCACCAGCTGAGAAATAACAGAGAATAACTGAAATCAAGCAACACTCTGACAAACAACACGTACTGTGCAGTCAATAAATATTAGGACAGTATTGTGTTAAGCTTTACTTTAACCTCATTGTTGTTGTTTTATTTCAAAGTCAACATGTTGGTGTACACAATCAGAGAGGTGAAAAACACATCACTGCCCAAATCCATTCTGACTGCACTGTAGATACCAAAGGTATAAAAAAGGAGTAAAAAACCATTAAGTATGACACATAAAAAAAAGACATGAAATCGTAATAGAAATTTTGTCCATTACATTGTCTCTGAGAAAACAACTGATTCCATGACAGTAACATTTCTTATTACATATTAATAGACCATAAAGATTAAATAGCTGCTAAAATAAATGAACATTTCAGTGGATGGAATTAGGTTTGTTTTAGGTATTATTAATTGAGGGTGGAAATTACTTACCAGCTTGACGCTTGTTGGGATCCCGGTTTTCAACAGCACCTTGTTCATTATCTGGCTGTGACACTTTCTGAACCTCAGGAGCTGAAGAGAGAACAAAGTAGACATTAGCATAAGTTTCGCTCGAGGTAAACTGGTAATGATCTAACACAGACACATTAGGCAACACAAGCATGGGCTTCAGACATGTTGCAGGTTCAGGATTCTCTGTGTTTGTTAAATCTGTGTAGAATCTAAACTTAGGAGGTGAACTGTTGTTTTTGGTACTGCAGAGGATTTTGTGCTCATGAACCTCTTGTACACTAATAAAAGTCAAATTGTTTTTTTGATAACATCTTCACACCGCCGGTCATCAACACCAGTGCTCTGGACTTTTAACGGTGTGAAAATCTACCACAACAAGCTTGCAAGGTATCTTTACC
>NW_019474293.1:0-1724 GCF_002814215.2 Seriola lalandi dorsalis | reverse complement strand
GAGGAAGAGTCTGTTGTCTTTCAGCTGTACAAACATTTTAATTAAACACCGGTTTCTATCAGATTTAAAATCCCTCTGCATCAGGTAGAAAGAATATTTTGACTTGAGCTATTTATTTCTACTCTCACTAAAACATACACAACTAAAACATTTCTACAAATTAGGAGACATTCTCATCATAACCTAGATAATTATGTAATATATTCACAAACAGAGCATCAATAAAGGCAGTTGCGAATAATTAAAAAATAATTAAAGCTTTGTGGGTTTTTTAGCTTTCAGTGTCTGAGCTGTAATTTTACAAACTGTGGTTTGAGGGATTCACTCACAAAATAAATACAAAATACTGCTTTTTATTGAATGTACAGCTGCTCTCCAACAATTTATTTATGATCTTTTCACAGTCACTTTTGTGACAGCGTGTCTTTTATCTTTTTAAAAAGCTCTTAACACCTGCAGACTGACAGCTGATCCAGCTGTGCTGTCATCACCACAAACTGACATCGCTTCACATGACGGGTCAGCAAGGGATGTTGCATCTCAACGGGGAGAGCACTCCTAGTCATAAGATAAGATCCTTTGTGAATACTTAATAATAGTTAGATACAAATGTGTATTAAACTGTATTAAACTTCTCCTCTTCCTCTTGCAGTGAGCTTGTCATTTCCTGTCATCCAACAGCTATAAAACATCAACGACCACTGCAATTTTTTAAAAATATATTTGTAGATAATTATATATTCACATCAGTTATCAAAAATAAATAATTATAGTTTTAGCATTTGAATTCACTGACTTGTGGCCATGAGATCTGGAAGTTTTACTGTCTCACTTCACTATGTACTATGTGCAATATTTTAGTGAACAATACGGCAGTAAATGGATCGTTTAAAGCAGAATTAAGATGAATGTTTAACGACTGTTTTAATGGCAGCTTTCTCAGTCCAAAACAGCATTCAATCTGTCACAATGTTCACCATGATGTTTAGCTAATTATTGTATCTGATTATTGATCAGGTGACATTCAGAAGTAACACAAAAACAGCTGATGTGATTGGCTATCATCACGTACACAGTATATTACAGTCAACCACAACTACTTTACAGTTTGTACGCAACTTTTCAGAGATTTAGCGAATTACATTTGGACATAAATCTCATGTGGATGATTAGGAAGTCATAAACCCAACGAAAAATAACTCTGTTAGGTGAGGTTGTTGTTATATGTTGTAAAAAGGATAAACTCACCGACAAGCACCATCTCGTCTGGGATTTCCTCTCTGAAACTCTCTGAGATGTTTTCCCCTTCGTGTCACTGATGTGAAAATACAAAAGAAGACACAAAAGAACAGAAAAAAAATTAGAAGTAAAGCTGTCAACACACACGGCTGCATCCTGACAGGCACCATCTTCAGGCTGCTGCGAAGCCAGAGGCTGCTGGTTGTCGAAGTTCTTACAGCTGTGACAAAGGTGTGCTTACAGTAAATGGGTTTCTGTTTGTTCCCCTGCCCATGAAATCATTTATTTTATAATGAGAACCAAATACTCAATCTCTTTTAAAACTCTCTTTGGTTTTCGGTTTTAAAATTCATAAACAGAGACATTCAATAGATAAACAAAACCTCTAAAATAAAAAAAGTACAATATGGAGACACAGTGTGCATTGTGTCCACATACTTTTCAAATCAAATCAAATCACAAGATAACAGAGTATGCAAGTGTAT
>NW_019474292.1:0-1724 GCF_002814215.2 Seriola lalandi dorsalis | reverse complement strand
TCATCAAATGTTAAAGCCTGGGCCGTGTGCGAGGGGCTCAAATTTCAAGGTTTTTGACCATCCCCATTTGAGAAATTCCTCAGGGAGTGTGTGATTACTCAAGTTTAGCAGTTTATTGCCTCATCTTTCAATAGCCACTGAAGCACAAAATTCTCATCTAGGTTGCTCTTTTTTTTTCTCCACTTGAAGAACAGGCCAATATAGACTGCAGAACAGCTGCTCAGATCCAGAGGAACTGCTGTTGGCACTGCAATGTTATTAGCTGCCACCATCATTGTCCACTCACTGTGTCATTTAAAGAATGAAAACTAAATTCCATGACAAGTATCACTGGTGTGATTTTAATTGTGAACATTGTGTTTTTTACAGCAGTGTTTTATGTCTTTGACTGCAGACGTACTGTAGAACACATTTACCTCAACATGTACATATAACATGTTACAAGGAAATTACCATAAAACAACATATTGTGTGAGTAACAGAATATATGGGTAAAGAAAAAATAGAAATAAGAGAAAAAATGGAAACATGTATTTTCAGTCATTATGACACCATGCAAGGACAAAGCCCCATCCAGCTTCTAAAGGAGTGTTATTGTTTTCATGTGGTATGGGACCTCAGATTACTAATTGAGTATTTTAAAAGCAACATTTACTAGTCTAGGTTAAATAACAACTGGGTCATGACCATAACTTTGGGCATCTTTGCGGCTAATTATTGCTATTGCCATTTTGTACTACACATGCATGCATGCATGCATGCGCACACTAGATTTAACATTCTTTTCTCCTGTGAACATTTGCTCTGGAGAAGACTCCAGCAGGTCACATGGGTGCATGAGTGAGTGATGTGATGCTGTTTTATATTTGAATGTCTAAATGTGACCTTTGAGATTAGAGGAGGAGTTGCTTCTCAGGGGGCTGAAGAGAGTTCCCGCTGCTATGAAGCTCATGTCCCCTTTGATCCCTCTGTAATGAGACTAACACCAGGCGTTGTGGTCACTGAACACATTGACACACCACTGGAGAGCCGACAGCACTACAGCCTGGTACTAGAGGTGGCTGGGTGTGTGCAAGTGTGTGTCCTCAGGTACAATTGTGCCTGCAGACATGCAATATATCCTGTGGGATTTACTATTTGGCTATAATACACTACTTCATACAGCAATTTGCAGTTAACATAGTGTTTGAATGATGTATGCAAACACCCACTATTTGTTAGGCCAATTAAAATGCCTCATAGGTCAATACCACTCATGATCAGACACACCAAGACATTTCATATTGTCCAAGCACAGAAAGTTAAATCAGTAAAAAAAAAAAAGAAAAAGACGGCTTATTTGTGTTGAGCTAAACAAAGTTTTCAGTTGATGTGATACCACACATCCAAGTTTAAGGGCACTCTCTCTGACCTGAACACGGCTCTGGTGAAACCCAGTTCTCTGAGACATCTTCAGAGATCCACTGAAGATCAATCATGACTGGGCCCGTCCCCATGAGACCCTTAGTAACAGCCACTGATTGCTTTCTGCTGTGCAGGCCGTTAAGTGGAGGCTGGCAATGGGCTCCTGGACAACACTTAACAATCAATCAGAGGGCACAACCGCTCCTCATTGCGTGCCGGTTCTTCCCCTGCATTACACACAAACAATAATTCAGGTGGACACAAGTGACACTTAAGAATCACGGCCAGAGTATGCCCCATGATTTAGTTGGAGAGGGATA
>NW_019474291.1:0-1725 GCF_002814215.2 Seriola lalandi dorsalis | reverse complement strand
GCTTTTTCGTTTAAGCCCGGAGGCTGAGAGTGTATCCAGCCGCTGTCGTTCAATAAGTGAATGGGTTATTGCAGCTGAGTCTCCGTATCAACCTCATTTTCCTCTGGGCTTAGAATAAAAAAATTTTAAAAAACATGTTTTTTGTGCAATTGTGCAACAATTTGTATTTATGACCCACTTTGAAATAAGATAAAGTGCTGCACACTGTGTTTTCTCATGGAATATGCAACAGTCACGGGTGAGTAGGGTGATTTCCATGTTTGATGGCAGACAGGTGTGGAGGAGCAGCCATTCAGCCTGCCAATCGTGCTGCCAGAATGACCTCTCCTGGCACTGTGAGCGGGAGCCTCTTCATGCCCTTTATGCCACACTCGAGTGTCATCACTTGTGAGGACCTGCGCTAAATCACATGGCGCGGCAATACCTAGTTTCACGGCAACCAGATGGTGACGGTTAAAACCCAGGTGTGAATTGACTTGAGTGATGTGGCTGAAACAGTCACAGATTATAGTGTTGTTAGATTATCACTTATCACTCACTGCATCATATGAATATGTTATTAGCCTGCAGAGGGGATAAGGGTACTGACTCAGGCCTCTAGGCAGCTAGATAAATACCTCTTCATAATCCTCCTGTGTACATTTCTAATTAGCTTATTATACTTTTATTTCATACTGCGCTGGTTTTGAAACTGGGTTTGGATGAAATCTATAAAAACAAATGAAATGAAACCTACTCTGTGCAGCTGCTGTATTGTCTGTGACCAACTGGAACCAGCAGGGATAAAATTTGGCGGGCCTAGACAGGGTATGAACAGCTGTGAGAAAATGATGGTAAAAACAGGTGCGGTGTAGAGTTCAACATTGTGAAGGTAGAGCCAAAAACGCCAAATTCCATTTATACTGGGTCAGTAATTGATGGGAAGGTTAATGTTGGATGTAGATTTTAGTCGTGGGTAGACATGAATGTTTAGATGAAATAATGGTATCTGAATGTAGCATTAGCTGCACCTGCATTTACATGTATAAAAAAGTTAATACATACATTTACAAATGATTGGCAGTTATGTTTAATACATGTTTTGGCATGTAAAACTGTCATTTATGTTAGGTATGTTGCAGCTTGTGACGCTACAGAGACTTTCTGTTGATGTAGTTGATTGCTTTTGATGGGATAACACTAATGATGTTAGCAACTGATTCACACATAACTGAAAAGTCTTTACTAGCAAAGTTCCTCTCTAGACATGTTTTATATGTAAAAATATTCTATAAAAATATTTTGCCTAAGATGGTTTTCAAAATGAATGACTGAAAAACTGGGGCTGGAGCCACATCTTCACTTACTTCCTTATTGAGAAAACTCTGGATCTGGCCTTGTGCCCCGCCCACCACCGCTGCTTGCACTACGTGGACAGATGAAAGATCAGTGTGAATTAAGATGATTGGTGTTAGGGGAAAGATCGGAGAAACTCAGCGCCATGTCAGAGCCAGAGTCAGACCCAGACTCAGGACCAAATCTGGCGACTAGAAGAAATGTAAACGTAGTTATTTGTTTATGTTGTTTGTTAACTTGTAACTGGCAGTGACTGACACAGTGTTAGTGGCTGTGCTAATGCAAACTCTGGCTTTCTGAACTGATGTTTCAGGTTTATATTGCTCACCCCCTGCTCCCTGCAAGTTGACAGAATTGGTTCCTTAGTTATATGACGTATGAAACCCTGGC
>NW_019474290.1:0-1725 GCF_002814215.2 Seriola lalandi dorsalis | reverse complement strand
ACAAGTATTCAACGGACTTCCTGTTTTTACTGAAAGTCTCCCGGAGACATTTCTCAGCACGATGACCCTGAGACAAATGTTGCTGACTGAACACAGAGCTCTGAAACTCTGAGCGTTAGACCATCTGGACATGTCTACAGTTTACATTTATATACATGCATATAGGCCTCAGTTTGTGTGTGTGTGAGGCCCACTTGTTGTTACTGATGTCATAATGAGGGATGGACTGATAACAATAACACTCCGTGCATGTGTACTGAGTCATGAGCACATACGTGTGCATGTTTTCAGTACATGTTCCCATTGTGTCCATGATTTTATACATTTCGGTGTGTTGTGTTTTGCGTGTGCTCCAGTCTGTGTGTTCATGCCTGTTCCTGTCCCCGTACCGATGAGCATTAAACTGGGCTGGGATCAGTGGGCGCCACCCAGCTCTTTATTCTGCTGCTGGGTCAGTGGTTGTGACTGATGATACCACATCCCAGTGCTACCGCAAACACATGCGCCACCTTGACGACCACAAAGAACAGTTAAACAATTGTTGATCCAATTATTCCCTTATAAAACCGTTGTGAGTACAGAGGTGGACTTTACTGTAAAGTGCACACATACATTGTAGAAACATGATGTTTGACCTTTTGAAAAACCCAAAAATAATTTAACATGGAGCGTTTCTGATGAGAAGTGTATCTCTAAACCAATAATCATTTTGGAGAGATAGTGGATTTATCGTGAAGCATTTTCATTATTTTTTATCAGGCTCTACACTGTGATTATGTTCATCCTTCACTTATTTCTATATTTTAATACACGTGTGAGCCGAGTACAGTAGTTCAAAAGTATCTGTAAATTTTCATGTTAGCAGCCACTACCTTCACTATGTTCAGAAAAAAATATATCTTAAATCCCACTTCCTGTATTTGATTTGCTTTTAATCCCTCCAGGATGAAGAGGAGACTTTTTATTTTTATGTCAAACACTATCATACGTTTGACTGTGCTGTGTCTGGGAGTAGTTCGAGGTTTTAGTTAAGAAGAGAGGATGATGAAATGATGCTGTTGTAATGTCAGAACGTTTCTTAACGATGTAGCCTTCTGAATTAGCATGTAACGGTTACCACGGATGATAAAGAACTGTCATTGTTCTTGATGGAAGAGTTTGCTCACAGTGCGAGCAGACACTGTCTCCTGAAATCTTGTCTGAGCGGCCTCTACGTGACGAGCAGCAGCAGACACCTGACCACTGTACAAACCGTCATGTTTGTTTGGAAGGAAGCAGCTTTGGATTGCAACGTTGCACTGAAAGGATGTTGTTGTGTGTGAAATGTTAACAATCTTATCTTGAAATGTTGATCTGCTGATGTTGGATTTTTTGATTTTTTTTGATTTAGTCAAGGGTGAGAGATATATGGGAAATTTGTAAATGCTACTGTTATGATTTGGCAGATTGTCAGAGTGACTTCCCAAGAAAAAATGAGTCAACATGTACAACAGCCTGATCATTTACACATTAAAGGTGACGGCGGTCAGGTCATCCTAACTGAAGCAGCCTGTCAGTACAGCACCGCTCCCAGCTTATCATCCAGTGCACTCCCAGTAAGAGACATGTTTATGACCCAGTGCAGCCACAGCTGAGTCCAAGCACAGTGAGAGAGATAAGGAATGGGGTGTGTGTGTGTGTGTGTGTGTGTGTGTGTGTGTGTGTGTGTGTGTGTGTGGGGGGGGG
>NW_019474289.1:0-1725 GCF_002814215.2 Seriola lalandi dorsalis | reverse complement strand
ATAAAAGGATCCAAATTCAATATTCATTCTAGGCAGAGAGTGCTTTAACGTCCAACAATACAATGATAACTAAGGAAAAAAGAGGGACCTCTTCATCAAATCAAATCAAAATCATATAAAACCTGATTTTGGCTCAGCAATGTCAAGCAGCTATTTCACAGATTTCAGACCAAATCCGGAGAGAGAGGAACACTGGAGAGCAAGTCCCAGTGAGCCCGTGTTGCAGACTGAAATTTCCATCTCATAATGAATGGATGGCAAATATTCTTTAATGCATTCACACACCACAGTGCCGAAACATGGAGTGGTTCAAATTACTGTATAACTCATGATTCGATTGTAAAATATGAGACATCCATTACCCAAGCAGAAGTTTGTGGAGGATGGGGAGGGAGTGTACTTTTTCAAGAACAGCATTTTAGATTCTCATGCACAATAACTGAATGAAATCCTCGCAATGCTACACAAACAGGGCGACTGGGGAGAAAGGAATTGAATTTCATTTGGATAATGTTTTTCTAATCTGATGATGCTAAAAGTGGAAGGCAAACAAATAAGCACCAGAGGCCAGTATGATTTTATTACAAAACTGAATATGCATCAAAACATTAAGAGTGTTTTGAAGAAACATGAAGGCAGAAGTTGGGTTTCATCTTCCCGGTGACCTTTCCACTGAATTAGACACATACCAATCGTGTCCAACACTTTAAATAAGAAGTATACCTATAAAAACGACACTGTTCTTCCAGTGAATGCAAAGATCTCAAGTAAACACCAGCTTGATAATGGCCAATCATATATAATGTGTTTATTTTTTGCCTTTGCTGAAGTGACAATGTTCCTCACTACCTCTGCTAAGTGAGCTACGTGAGTCCCCAACAGTCAACAACAGTCGTTCCTACTGTTCATACCAGACATTAAGAGATCCTAATGTGATTTCAAAATGTATTCAAAAGTAAGTCTGGTGTTAATATGAGACTTCAGCAGTCTGTTGGACGAATCAAGTGCAAATCTTCCAGAGTTAACAGTATATCTTCTGCACAACTCCCTCTTTTACTATATCTCCCCTTCTGCTCAGAAAGGAAACACTGTCCATGGAAACACAGAGGGAATTTCATTAAAAAGACTGTAACCTATTACTAACCTATAATCTCATAGTGGGCAGTATGGTCAGGAGGAATAATTACAGCAAGTAAAACCTGTGTCAGTGTAAGTACGGGCATTTGAGTATCATTTTAAGACAGACTTGAAAAACAGTGAGCCTATCCTTTAACACTAACATCATCTATCTTGAACTATGAGAATCTTAAAGAGTACTCAAGCTATTCTGTATCGTACTTTCACAAAGACGGGGTCTCAGACAGATTAAAGAAAAGAAACCCAGCACAGGCAGAGATTTCCTGAGTCCAGCTGCAACTCTCTTCTGTACATTATGCTGTGTTCACATCGTATGGGATGTATTGTAGAAATGGAAAAGATTTTCAGTTTGATGACTTACGAGTGTTCACATCAACAAGATGGTTGTATGATAACAGAGTTGGTTGAGTGAGGGTTAAAGTACATTAAAAGACAATACAATGTCATATCCATTAAATGTGGGGTTAATTACATTGGAACATGTGAGGTGTCTATATTTGTTTTGTTGTCAGGTACTTCAACAAGCACCAAGTCAGATATATCAGAGCAAAGATCCAAGTTTCCCAGTCTAAGTTATGACTTGGAACT
>NW_019474288.1:0-1726 GCF_002814215.2 Seriola lalandi dorsalis | reverse complement strand
GGCAAGCCTGTCGGCTCCTCTTATGGCCTCCTTGGGGCCAATAGCGGCGTTCAGGGCCCTGGTGGCCCTGGCTCCGGTGTCAGCCCAGTCCTTGCTTGGCATGCTGCCATTAGTGCTGCTCGCCAAGCACAGGACGATCCTGCAAAGCATGAGATGAGTTCCCGGCCCTCAGTTTGCACCACTGGACCTGCTCCTGTAGGCTCACTGGCCCAGAGGAAGAGGCAGCAGTATGCCAAGAGCAAAAAACAGGGAGGATCTACCAACAGCAGGCCACCCAGAGCACTGTTCTGCCTCACCCTCAACAACCCCATCCGCAGGGCCTGCATCAGTCTGGTGGAGTGGAAGTATCCTGTAGCCCTAACACAGGGGCACTGGTTGAATGGATGGATGGCAGTTGTTTGAGTGATGAATGAATATAGAATTTTATCAGTCATTGAAATAATGAACCATAACTTTATTGTTGGAATGGAAGTGGCCTGTAGGCTGCAATTGCCAGACTTTAATTAAATAGAAGGTGGTTTTGTGTGAAAGCTTTAATGTAATGTTAGATAATTGGTTGTGTTGATCAATGAATGATTTGAGGAGATAGACACATTAACGAGTAAATTAATAAATAATGGACCAAATGCGCTTTATTTTTTTATTATCCGAATTTAGATAACTCCCTCATAAACTGTAAACCCACTTGTTATCAAGTGAATTTAATTGCATGATTACATTAGATTATATTACTTTGACTAGTTATTTTTTAAATATTTAGTTTTTATAGATTAGTTTCTCTACCACAGTGTCAGAGACAGAGAGAAAGCAAACAAAGAGACAAAATACAGACAAAAAGTAGGGATTCACCAAAAACTGACACAATTTACATGATTGAAATACTGTAAGTACTTAATAACATCCATTTGAGATAAGTGTTTTCCTTAACAGTCTGTTTCCAGACCATTTGATATCTTTATACTGCTGTCTATTTTTGCCAACTGTGTGGCCTTAGCCATCTACATCCCCTTCCCTGGAGATGACTCCAATTCTACCAACCAAGAACTGGTGAGTGCTGCTGGAAACTATGAAACTGGGGTTTGCTGAAATATACTGTACATCCCTACCTATACCGTACTGCAGTGTCTATATCCCAGTCGTTGTAAGTTGCACATGACAGAAGGATACATTGATGGTTCAGATCAGCATGCTAGAAGAATTTGGTTCTGGGTCAGAGGTGACACTTGTCCTGAAAATTTTATTTTCTGTTCCTGGAAAGTGTGTGTTGAGTTTTATTGAATTCCCAGAAGAACACATTGTGATGCCTTTGGTGAATCGGCATAAGGGCATTTTGTAGCTTTTCATAATCTGTAATGTAAGAGTATTAAAGGCTAGTATCTTGTGCTTTGAATAGAACATACATACATGTGAATCTCAATGGAAATATGAAGATCATCTTATTTAGTCGACATTTTAGTTTACTGGTGCTTAACAACATGTTCTCAGATGCTAGCTGAATTTGGTAGAATAAAAGAGATGCATTCATGTAAAGTTTGGGGTTTTTCTCTGCCTTAAAATCAGGACAATGTCACTTAGAACACTTTAAACTCTTCTAATGTATTAGCTTGACTAATCTTAAAGTGTTACACACACAGATAGTTTTGGATTTATTTTTCAAGTTTTGAGATAGCAAAACCATATCTATCAATTCAGTGTAGTTGAATGCTTTGTGTAAATCATTTTTTTT
>NW_019474287.1:0-1726 GCF_002814215.2 Seriola lalandi dorsalis | reverse complement strand
ATAAATGAAAGTAACATGGAAGTGTTTGTTTAATCATGTTTCTGACCTTTGCTCTGTGCTGCCTCTCTCCTCTCTTTTGTCTGCAGGAGCAGCGGCTGCGCTACTTGAAGCAGCAGGAGCAGCGTCAGCAGCAGCAGGCCTCTGATCAGGAGAAGCTGCAGCGCCTCCGAGAGAACATCGAGAACCAAGAAACTCGGCTCAAGAAGGTTCGGGCCCTCAAGGGCCAGGTGGAGCAGAAACGCCTGAGCAATGGCAAGCTGGGTAAGCTGTTGAATTCATGAATGGATGCCAGCTCAGAATATTGTATGACTGGAGGCATGGAAGATTTTATTTTAACTATGACACAATGTCTGTTTTTGACTTCTTGACCTCATGTTATTCTTTGTTTCTCCTTGCACCTTTTCTTCTCACCCCCTTGCCTCCATCATCATCTTCACTCACTCTCTCTACCTGTTGACCCTTTTCTCCACTTCCCCCTCCTCTTCATCCCACTCCTTCTCCAGTGGAGGAGATAGAGCAGATGAACAACCTGTTCCAGCAGAAGCAGAGAGAACTAGTGATGGCTGCATCCAAGGTTGAGGAGCTCAGCCGACAGCTAGAGTTGCTAAAAAATGGCAAGATGGACAACTTCCATGACAATCAGAGCTCTGTGGCTGAATTAGACCGCCTCTACAAAGAGCTACAGGTATGCAGAAAAAAAATTTATAAAATTAAATTCAATAGCAAAATATTCCAAAGACCTTATTTGTTTTAAATGAGCATACATGTTGATCTGTTCTCTTCATCCTCATGTCTTGTTCCTTCTTGGTGGTCAGCTGAGGAACAAGCTCAACCAGGACCAGAACTCTAAGTTGCAGCAACAGAGGGAGAGCCTGAACAAGCGCAACCTTGAGGTGGCTGCCATGGACAAACGAATCAATGAGCTCCGAGATCGGCTGTGGAAGAAGAAGGCAGCACTGCAACAAAAAGAGAACTTGCCCGTAAGTATTATCAAACTACAGCAACATAAAAACATTCACATAAACTGATATAGAACACCCTTACATATAGTTTATATTCTGTGAAAGGTGTTGACATATCTTTAATTGTTAGTGTGACATTCTCACAATTTTTCAGGACAGTGATATTTATATACGCTAATAATTGAGGGGAATGGTTTTGATCAGAGCTCCCCCTAGTGGCCTCATGTTAAAGGCTGTTTGTATCTGTCTTTACCCCTGGAAGCCTCAGATGCCTCAGCATTCAGATCTCACCCATGCCAACGTAAGGCTCCTCAAACTTGCTATCCTCTGTGTGGGAAAATCTAGTGACCTCCTTATTTGAAGGAGTCAGCTCTTATCTGTCTTTTTCCATTCTTTGATCTCTCTTGTCTGAGATAGCTGGTGGGGATTGATCATTATTTTGATCATGTCACAGAGTTGCATCTGATTTTACACTCCCACTTCTTCACTCAGCTGTGTTTTCAGTCCCATTTGGCACAAACAAATCCAGAGAATGAGAGAGGAGTAATGAGTGCAGGCTGACATCGTAGACAGGCAGGAATGTCAGGGCAGATGCTATCTTTTCTGGCTGCTCTCTTGACAGAAACAGGAAAGGGCGAATAACCAGTTTACTAAAGGTAAACAACTATCTTGCTAAAAACTCTGGCTTTTCAAAACACATTTTAGGATAAAATAAATGACAGGAATCAAAACATACTACAAATCAGCAGGCTGAATAATACAGT
>NW_019474286.1:0-1726 GCF_002814215.2 Seriola lalandi dorsalis | reverse complement strand
ACACACAAACACACAGGACAAAGCCAGATGTCCCTGGCTTTCAGCAGGACTCAGGAGCCTGCAGACAAACAGGAAACGGGAGGCTCCCCCCACCCTGTTCCTTATCAATGAGGGGGCAGGAAGCCAGGGAAAAGTGCAAGCAGAGGCAGAGCCTACGTTCACCCAGCATCCTTTACTGCATCCACACACAGCCACAGTATCTGCCTTGCTTTGCGTCTCAGAAATGCTGCATGACAGAAACGACCCTGACGCTCTTTTAGTTCCTGCTACTGGTCATTCATTTCTATTTCTATGCATTTCATTGACTGTTTGTTGGCGACTCTGACAGAGCTGAGTATATCGAGCGTTTGGAGATTTTCTTTTTGTGTTTCATTTGTCTTTAAATAATTTGCCAAATAAGCCTGGTATTGAATATCTGCCATGGTTTCATACATGTGAGAGCTTTTTTTTTCGCTGCCAAGACGACGGAGAGCGTGGTGGTGAACAGACTGACGTCAGAGACATGACGGTGCTGTGTCATCAAAACTTCTCCGTTTCATTGTTGTCATTCCGTTTCAATTAGTTTGAAATTTGCAAGATTACTTTGCGCAAAGAAAAAAAAACTTGCACTACGATGTTTGTTGTTTAATTTACAGTGATGCACTACAATCTTTAGATAATATCACACTTTATTTATTACAGACTCTGAATGGCCATGGTTACCGATGCCTTGGGAATGAAAAAAAATGCAATCATCATTCTGTTTTCAGCCATTTTTATTTGACTATTTTATGTTTGATAAACTTGAAAATAACTTTTTACTGTATATTATTATATCTATATCTATATATAATATATATATATTTACACAAATATATATATATATAATGTAAATGTACAAAAAGATTTTGTTTTCGATATTTATTACTGTGAACATGGTATTTACACTTTGTTACATCTTTTTTTTTTTTCTTTTTGGGACAAAGGTTAATGTATTAAGGACCATTGGTTGAAAACAAGATGCCAGATTTTTGATGGACTGTTTCACTATTTAACTTAATTCTTTTCTATATGGAGAAATAAAAGTTTGATTTATTGCCGACATCTTTAACACGCCTCTTCTGATTGATTACGTATCGTTTTATTGATCCCTCCAAATCCCTTTTGATATGGAACAGACTAAAGAAAACAGAAGCTTCTGTTGTTCGTGAGTTTACAGTAGGTGTAGCATAAGCTGAGTCATCAACAGGAACGCAGGTGCAGTCAGCTGATCAGGGATTTTAGATCTTTCTGTAGTTATAAGATTGTTTATGGCAGAGTGAATCATATGACAGTTCTGTACTGTGCCCACTTTAATAGCTTATGAAGAACAGCTGTTACATAATGACATGCTGCAAACATGGTGCAGGACACTGCTCACTGTGAAGAAGTATCACATTCACATGCAGCACATTATTGTTTTTAGAATATTATATTTAGATCAAATTAATTATATGACAAGATCAGTGCTGGGTTACAAATAAATCTAAGCTGGTCGACAGGATAGTCTTAAAACAAAAGTCTGTATTAACACTGAAACGTGCCGTGATCAATTTGTTCAGGATTCTTACCTGAGGCGATTTCCTCCTAAAGCGATGGAGGCAAAATTTCAATTTTCTGAAACAGCCTCAGATGAGTTCAGATCAGAACAGTTTTGGCCCGTCATGAAGAATCTTTTTATGTCCTCAGTAAGATCACAGATCAGATC
>NW_019474285.1:0-1781 GCF_002814215.2 Seriola lalandi dorsalis | reverse complement strand
ACACACACACACACACACACACACACACACACACACACACACACACACAAGTACAAGACAAATGCAGCGGATCAAGATTTGTTTGTCTGATTATGGCCTGCCAAGCAAACATCCTCCCTGCTGTTTCACACAGAGGGCAGAGTAGTAAAATGTGACAGAATTATTACAGAGCTTCTTTCTAGTGTATTTTACACTCTCAGAGAGCAGATTGCACAAGGACAGTGAGAGAAAAAGAGGCATTTTTCAGCTGATGTCGGGATCTGACAAAGAACCAGGTTACATGTCTGCTCCTGTTAACTGTGTGTCACATATAAAAAGGGAGTTCATAAAAGTGTACAGTTTTTGTGACTGAAAGATTAAATGAAACTTTCAACTGTAATTGAGTGTGGACATTTACAAAGAGATAAGTGTTCTTATCAAGATGGGAACAGACACGCAGAAACCAGGAACAGTTTTAAAGGGAGTCAGCTGAAAAAAAAGAAAAGAAAATTTGCCTCAGCAGATTTGAATATCACAGGACTTCAATAACATGGCTGTGTTACGGCAGGCACTGGGTCACATCTGCTCCACTTGATGACAGCAGCGTGTGACGGCCGGTGAAACCAGACGTATCATAGAGAAATCCCCCTGGAGGTCGGTTCTCAGTTATAGAGCATGAAAAACCTGCGCTGACAGCCACACCGTCATAACTCAGACACAGAGACGGAGTAATGACACTGTAAATCTCATCGACGGGCTACCTTGCTATTAGGTGCATCAGCTTCAGCCTGTAATGTCTGAGTGGCCTAACTTCTACCTTAAGATTAGATACAGGGGATGTTAGGATGATGCATGTCTTGGAGAACGTTCTACATGATGATCAAAAGTCGAGGAATGCTGGGAATGAAATGTTGGACAAAGACGAACAAATAATGCAGCTGGCGCTGTTGTTCCACTAGAAATCCCATGATGAAGAAAAAATGGTGCATGTGTCATAGTCACATGGGTTAGCTTAGAAAAGCTGGGGGAGTCGCCTGCCTCACCACACACCACAATAAAAGAACAGGGAGTGTTTTTTAGTACTGTACTGTTTTGAGGGCCCGTCTTATTTCTCGACATGACTCCTGAAAAAGGAGGCAAACATACACACAGAGACACACATATACCGCACATGAACTGTAGCTGGAGAGACAGTTCAGCAGCGCGTCAGGTGTAAGCAGAGCACTCTGGCTGCTTCCCAGAATCATTGCTGACTATCAGGAACGCCGCCTCAGCCAGTCACAGGAGACTGCAGCATCTCATCACTCTGACCCACCAGGCAGCTCAGTGAAAGAGAAACTAACTCCATTGGCAATTCATCTCCATTGATTTCTTCCCTCAAGGGTGCAGGATGTGCAATATAAGACTAGATTTGTGTGGATTTAAGAGGATATGTGAACTGAGGCAATTAATTTAGCACAAAAAAATAAGACATTTCCTGATAAAATGACTATAAATGACTGTAAGTTGAATATAAAGCGAGGGTCAAATCTTTAACGTAAAGGTGAATAAGAGAGAAAGGTGTGGCTTAGCCTCTGAGCTGCTGCACAACCTGAAATGGAGCAATGGCTCCCTCTGCAGAGCAGCGGCAGCAACACGGCCAGAACTGCTACCATGTGAAACACACACTTAGAGTTTAATATCGACACCCTCTTAAAATAATGGCCTAAGTCATTTTTTCAGGTTTTTCAGGAAACACAAAAAACTCAACAAAAGAGTCACACTTTTGACATAGGCCATTATACAACCGGGGGTAGAATTGC
>NW_019474284.1:0-1727 GCF_002814215.2 Seriola lalandi dorsalis | reverse complement strand
AACTCAAAACAATCCTACTCCCTTGCAACAAACAGTCTTCTAGTAAAACAGCCTTGACTTTTATTAGAACATGTTTAAGACTCAAACAAAGTTACACAGGAGAGCTCCCGACTCTTCGATGGCCTAACTATCTAACTATCTGGTGGATAGAATGTTTAACACATTTTATTAACTCATTGTTGTCCACATTTTGGTTTTCCCCCAGAGAGATTCTTTTTGCTGAGGTCCAGCTCTAAACCCTCTTAGCAAACCCATTTGTTTATCCATCACTCCCAGCCAATCACATGTGGCCATTTTCTATGCAAATCATTTCCTTTGGATTCTCGCAGTCTGGCAAACACTCCTTTCTTTTTTTTTGCATACTTGATGTCTGAGGTCTGACTGAGATGACAGATGTGTGAATATATGAAAAATTGCTTGCAGGAATTTGCATAAAAGTGCTCGATTTGCTGACAAAAAATGTATTTTGGCATCCAATCACTTTTCATTTCTACCTATGCAATCATTTCCAATCCCCAGTTTTCTCTCAGCGGCATTCCAGCAGCGGAAGCCTTCAATCATGGCCGTCTGACACCCATTCTTTTAACACCGGCCTGATCCATCATGGCACATCAGCTTTATATTGACACCTTGATGGTATGTGTTTCGCAGCATCGCAGACTCACTCCTGACCTTTTAACAAACATGTGCACTGAGATTCATCTATGGTTGGATTACTGAATAGGTCTGCTGGACACTGGCTCAGTGTGGCCTCTGGGCCTGTGCCTGGCAGACTTATTCAGTAATCCATCCATTAATGTTTAAAGTTACTGTTGCCATTTTTATTAGGAAAGTCAACAAATCAACTGCAAAGAGGCAGAAAATCACCACAAAGAGATTCAGAATGAGAACAAACCGACTCAAGACGCAAAAATGACGCATCTGGCTTTTGTAGCTGCTTTGCATCTCTTTACGTCAAGGAGGTGTGGGGCCTTTTCCGGCTGTGCTCGGGTGCACGCTGTCTCATGACTCATCCATGGATACACTGCATTGTAAGGTCATTGTGCAGCTCTGACAATTTGTCACTGCAGATATTATGAGGTTGATTGAGAGAGCTGATAATATGGGGACGGTTTGCATTGATAGGACGTGCTCAAAGATTAATGGGTGGCTCTTTGAGGAGGACACATGTACCTGGGGGAACATGCATCAGCCATAAAGCTTCCCCAGAGACAGTCTGAAGATAGAATAGGAAGTGTCACTTTCCTCTCAAAGTTATGTGACAAAAGGTCATGATGAACGATGAGTGAGTAAGTGTGTAATGTGAATAATTGTGTGGGCATATTGCTCAGAGGTGAGAGCAGGCGTCTGTGAATGAAATGCCCAAAAAGAAGCAGAGCAGACACACAAAACTAGATCAGTCTGATTATTATCCAAACCATCAATGCAGAGAAGAACAGTTTTCAGCACAGTTTGAGCCACTGGCGTATCTATCCTTTCATGTCAGACATGCGGCGGCTGAAAAGGAGAGGACCAAAATAGATTGGGACCAAACGCTGAAAATGTCTGAGCCGAGCTCCTTGAGCAAACTTTTTCCTGTATTGTAACAGAAGACAGTGATTTATTGGCTGTGCTGTAGGGGCTTGAATGCATGTGTTGGGGCCAGTCGAAGCCAATGGGGGAAGGTGACAGAATAAGGACACTGTGTATCCTTGCCTCTCAAGGCCTGTCACAACGTCAACTCAGCC
>NW_019474283.1:0-1727 GCF_002814215.2 Seriola lalandi dorsalis | reverse complement strand
GAAATGAAGGCATTTCAAAGAACACAGAGCCATGATTTGTTTACAAGTTCCAGTTGTCCTATATGTGCTGCATGAACAAACATTACTTTATATAATAGACAATCGCTTTGGTTTGTGCTCATCTACAGGTGCAGTAAGGAGGGGGAGGAAGCAATGTCGATGATAGTCAGTACTTTCAGGTGTTCAGGCAGAGAGACCACAAGACAGAGAATTTTGAAACAATGCACCATCAAGTGTAAGGATTCTCTGAATCTCCACCATTGTGCCAAGAGTATTTTCTCAGCTATTTTATGACTGTATTAACAAACTCAGCACAGAATCACTGCA
The DNA here is from genome assembly GCF_002814215.2 of Seriola lalandi dorsalis. Classification (NCBI taxonomy): domain Eukaryota; kingdom Metazoa; phylum Chordata; class Actinopteri; order Carangiformes; family Carangidae; genus Seriola; species Seriola lalandi. Next base: position 1,400 of record NW_019474283.1, on the reverse strand, counting down.
CTAGTGTGGCCGACAGTTTTCCAGGGCAAAGACACCACAAAACTCAAACTCAGTCAGCACTGGGAATTGAGACACTTCACTCTTTTGTAGAGGCTTTTTAGCTTCTACTCCAGTTAGCATCACCAATGGAGGGCTGCATGAGTATCAACTTCGCAAGAATAGGGGGTAAATATTAACTAATTTGGCAAGAAAATGAGAGACTTACAGTGCAGCAAGGCTTTCAATCTGGAAATTACTGCAATGCAACAACCACGTTCAACATTTTTTAACCTTTAAAAGGTAGGTGTCAGTTTAGCTACATACATTTCAGAGGAAACATACATTTTAAATGGCATTCTTGAAAGCTCTTGGTTAATGTCCTTGGTTAACAGTCTGCTTACAGACTGTGTGCTCAGCTCACAAAATGATATGAGGTATGTAATTTCACAATACAATTCAAAAAGCAGTTCTTGCTATTTAATAAGTTACATTATGCTATGTTTTGCTCAAGAGTGCAATTCTGTATATTGTGTATACAAGTTATGAATGTGTATATCAGCATACTCACTGATATTATTATTACCACTGATAGCACCGGTGATAAGACTTTTGCTTTAATACATTCCAGTGCAGACAAACTTATTTGTCTATAAACAGAGACTCAGTATATTCACCTGACATGTGGTGTATGTCATGATAATAGCAAACACAGTTTGATACATAGCTATGAGTTGTACTTTCCGGGGCACTGGCGTCTTCAAGAAGATGAAGTTACACTTTAAGCTTTTCCCTTACAATGTAATAATAGATTAAAAAGATCTTCGTATGTAAGCCTTTTATTTGCAGAGCATTACTTCACAATAGTACCACAGGGCATGCTGCTGCTCTGAGCCTCTAACAATGCCATATCTCACAGCTGAATGAGGCATTCTCAGCCTTATAAATACTGCTTTTAATGTCCCACCTGAGACTACTGCTCTGTCTCCCCCAGGCTGTATTTCTACACGTGTTGCCGGATAAAATGATAAATTGATACATGCTGTTTATTAGGCCTGTGTTGACTCATTAATACTACAGGCGTATATATTCTTTCCTTTCATGTACAGCTGTGTCTTCCTCACACTTGGGTGTAAAAGGGAAAACTTCCTCAATATACTATCATGCTGTCAAAAGTACCATAGTACTCTCAAAAAATTCTCATGGGTCATGTCTATTATTGATTTAGCTGCCATTCTGCTCACAGCTCTGGTTCTCCATGCTATAGGAGCTGTCAAGACAGGACATACATGCACAAGCTCCTCTCCACATGTGTACATGTTTAAGTTGAAGGCAACTATTACCCCATCATTCTAGTAAGCAAAGGCATGTGAGTCATTAACATTTGTCCATTAACATTTTTAACAAGATTTCTCATCAAGTAC
>NW_019474282.1:0-1727 GCF_002814215.2 Seriola lalandi dorsalis | reverse complement strand
CCTAGCAGTAGACTGCTACATTTCAGAGACTCAAACAGTGTTTTTGTTACAAACGTGGCAGCTGCATCTGCATGTTGATGTAACGCCAAGAGAATATTTTATTTGTGTGGTCTTGATATGAGGCCAATTTCTTATTGAGCAGTTCTGGAAATTCAGAAACGTATTTCATCATCTTTCAGTGGTTGAGAGTGACCGGCTGTACCCACAAAGGTGAATGCAGCTTAGTTCAACAGTTCAACACATTTATTTCTGACACAACTAACGGTCATACTTTAATTCTACTTTCACTGCTTAAAAAGTCCTCACAGACCATTCATTTCAGTGGTGTGGTGTTGTTTGTCCTTATAATGAACTCTTGGCTGCTGCCTTGGACCCCAGCAGAACTCCAGGCATGAGGCTCCTTTGGCAATGAGGCAAAGCCACAGCCAGAGCACCATGGCTCTGTTAGTGGAAGGCCTTCTCCCCCTCTATCTCCCTCCCCAACCGGGCCCATCCCCAGTCAACCCACTCTCTCCCTGCCCTGGACCAGCAGATGTGGGAGGCCAGTCCTCCAGGCCTTGAAGGCAGGATGAACACAATGATTAACATGTTTTCCAGACCCCTAGTTTTTATGACCTTGACATTCAACAATCTTCTCATGACAAGTGGTTAATCTTTTGGCATGGCTGTGGTAATAACTCCCCCCTTCCTGGTGAGAATCGAAGCTCCCACAGTGGAGCAGTGAGAGGAGGAGGGCCAGAGGCAGGAATGCCTGTCTGGCCACAGAGAGAGATGAAGACAGAGGGATGGAGAGCAAGAAGTCAGAGATATCAAGGGATGGGGAGAGGCAACAAGCAATGGAGGGTGGGGCACAGATGGGCAATGAGATGTCTTGGGAATTTCATAAATAAAGGAGTATGTGATAGAAAGAAACATAGCAAGGAGGGACAAGGTTGCAGGGGGTCAGAAATGTAGACAAAGAAGAGTTCAAGGACGCAGAAGGAGGGAGGAATAAGGGGAGTTGCAAAGAGTTGAGGAGTGAGGGACAAAAGGAGTCTTTCCTCCCAGTGGCTATAACAGAGCTCAGAGCTGTTGGAGCTCATATTGCTTATTTACTCTCAGGGCATCAACCGGAGCAGAGCTTGAAAATCTTCTATGCCGTCCAAGCAGACGCTCCCTCATGTTGATACTATTGCGCTGACACTGATCACGTGAAATAAGTCTCAGTCGTGTTTCTGATAAAAATCACTGACTAATGTGAACGTGAGTCATTCAGCCTGAGTTTGATTTGACTCAACTTCTGTCGATCTGTTATCTGTGCTTTGAATGCGTCTTCCACGGCTTGTAGCCTCTATGAAATCATGCATATCGATTTGCACGTGACTCTTCTGCTGCGTGACATTGTAAGCAAAACAGTGGAGGAGTGATCACGAATGAATCACACAGGTAAATTTGCATTCAGAGGCGTAAACAGGCAGTGCTCACTCAGTCACCCAAGTTTTGCATTACGCCCCACTAGTGCTGCGCTCTCGTCTGATGCCATGAGCATGGGTGTGGGCCCGTAGACTGGGCATATCTTGCGTCAGACATTTGGATATGCATGTATGATACGCTCCTACTTGGATTCTGTAATTGAATACACCACACAGTAAGCATAAAAATATTCCCTTCTTGAGGCATGTTATGAGAATAAGCTAAATATAGCATAAAAGTGAGGACAGTATTTGGCTGTTACAGTAAAATGAAAG
>NW_019474281.1:0-1727 GCF_002814215.2 Seriola lalandi dorsalis | reverse complement strand
TCTTTGTCATGTAGTTATGTTTTAGGTAGAAACCTAGACAGTTGTCACACACTCCTATAATAAATATATTAAACCAGTAGGGGGCGTTATCCTCCCAAACAAAACAGATCCTTCCACATATCCATCCTCCTTCTTCCTTCTAACATGATCCTTAATCCCATAGAAAATGTAAGTATGAATGTGTGTGTGAATGGGTGAATGTGGCTTGTAGTGGAAAGGGCTTTGAGAGGTTGATAAGACTAGAAAAGCTCAGTGCAGTCCATTTACCATCACATCAGTGTGATTGTGCGATTCACCTTTACACCATGCATTTCATGTCACTGTTGAGCAGTTTTATGGCTCAGTAAATGTAAGTTAATAGCTGCATTTTTATAAGACAGGACACAACACAAACATCCATAAATAATATGAATCCCAGAGAAATGTTGAAGCTTTAAAATTATATTTTTTATTAACAATGGAAAATATGAAATATGAAAATATGATTATGTGTAGCCTAATGTGAAAAGAGTCGCTTGATGGGACAAACCCACTAAGTATTATCATCCAACTCTGCAGTTCTACTCAGTGTCTTAGTGTCCTTCAGCTCCCATCAACCTCATTCCAGCAGCAGGCAGCTTTTCAGTTTTCAGCAAAAACAGCTCTGATAACCCCACTGATCACTTCCTGCCCAGCAGCGAACAGCGCACACAGAGTTAGCAAGCATCCAAAAAACCAAAGGCCGGTGGTAACCAGACCCAGTTATTCATCAGGTGGCCACACACAACTGTAAATAAATGCTAATGTAGCTCCGTGTCTGCTCTGTTTGTAAAACAGCAGTTGTGTGCTAATGCATTAGCCAAATCAATTCTTCTGCTCTCCACTGAGCAAAATTAGATGTATTAGTGCAGCTTTAATCCAACAATACCAGGGTTGGACTGGATGAACTTTTCCAGGTGGATGTGAAAAGGAAGCATACAAGAGGATGTTGCTTAGCAACGAGGAGCACACCGAAAAATAAAAAATAATCACAAAAATAATTAAATTTCATATTAAATGTTGTTGAAATACAATAGCTTCACTTTTGTATGAAGCGCTGGCACTGCTGTGATGCAGCCGCCTTAGGGTCGCAGGTTATCACAAAAACAACTCACAAACAACAAACACTGTGTGGATTTCAGAAGAACGAAGTTGATATCAGACCCACTCTTGAATTCTGTGAAGGCTTCTCTCGTTGTTTTACAAAGTCGTACTTCCTTCAGAGGAATTATGTTGTCTGATAAAAGCTGGTGTTTCATCTCTACGCTGCAAGTATAAGGTGTAACTGTACAGGATCGTTGCAGTTTTTAAAGTGGCAGCTCTATAATTTATCTTCACTCCATTTTATGCAGTTCAGTGTGTAAGTCTCAGCATGTATCAGAGGTTTCATCACAGGGTGTGTGTGGGTGTGGGTCTGTGTGTATGTGTGTGTAAGAAACCTTTTTTTCCCTCTCAGAACTGCCTACTCTACAGCAACGCCTTGGTCACCATAGTGAGTGTCTTTAAACAAGGAAAGTCCTTGGTTGTCATGGCAACAGAAGGATAGAGAGAGAAACAGAGAGATGGAAATCCTCTACTTTGGTTCACAGTTTGTCATACTTCTATGCCGACATGTTTATGTTCACATGAAGAGAGTATAACACACACACACACACACACACACACACACACACATACCCACAGAGAGAGAGAGAGACAGAGAGACATAG
>NW_019474280.1:0-1727 GCF_002814215.2 Seriola lalandi dorsalis | reverse complement strand
TGTGTGTGTGTGTGTGTGTGTGTGTGTGTGTGTGTGTGTAACAGCCAGGCTTCTTGCCAAGAGGCTGGGTGTAAAGGGGGGAGTATGGAAACAGCAGGTTTATTTCTCCTGAGTTCATTGTTCATATTGAACATAATTAAATTACTTGTTTTCTCCTGTTTCAAGTTAAGAATAATTGCTCTGTGCACATGTATGTGCTTGTGAGTGAGTGTGTGTAAGTTTATGTCTAAGGAAATGAATTACTAACCGTGTGTATTTGCTAATGGACTGTGGCCAGTAAACACGGTGTTTAAGATGTCCACAAGCTGCAGCTGAGTGCTAAATAAAATAATGGAATTCTCTTTTCTCTTGCCTGCTTCCCTTCTTTTGCTTTCCCTCCAGTTTCAGCCTGCCTCTGTTACTTATGAAAAGAAAATAGCACTCAGATTTCATTGTGCTGCCAAGTTCATTTCCTGAGCAAGCATTGTGCTCGCTGGATAATTGTTGAGTCTTTTCAAAAGTCAGATCCTTGGAGAAAGCGCTGCGGTGCTGCTGAACATGTGTGAAGGGCGTTTGTGTGTGTCTGCACATGCATGTTACCAGTAAACGAACATTAACCTACTGTAGCAGCCTGTGGGATCTAAAACTATTATCAGTTGTTGGAGGTGAACACCTTGTTTTTCTCCCTATCCTCGCAGCCTGTTTGTATCACATTTTTTGTATCACATTTTTTGTTGAAAAGGTTTTATCACCATCATTATTTTCTATTCTTAACATATCCCATCTGGTCTGGGGAACGCTTTAGAATCTCTCAGAAAAAGCTAAAGGACAAGGCAGGCGAGGAGGATGCTGGGAACGTATGGCCTGCTGCCACCATGACCTGACCTGGATAATCAGGGGAAAATGGATGTAGTGAGTGGGTGTTTTAATTTTGGACACATCACCTCTCTTCCTTAATCTTTAGGATCAGACTATGATCAGAATTTCAGACTTATTATAAGCAATATCTTATTCACCCTGAAATAATTATTCCGAAAAGTAATGATTACAGTGATTACAAAGGGCATTTGAATATAAATGACAGCTATGAATTTAAAATTTTTGTATGCGCAAAGACACATTCGAAAACATGACTGCGGGAAATCTCTATCTCGTTGATGGTGATAGCAGTTCAGAATCGCTGATGGAAGAGATGAAGTTGAATGAGGTTTTTGCTAATTAAATAGCGTCATTGTAATTCCTCTCTGTGGCACTCACTCTGCCTCCCTCTTTCTCTCTCCCCATCTCACTTCCTTTGTCTCACACACACACGCACACACACACACACAATGGCACAGTGCTTTGTGTGCAGCAGAGCAGGAGGTCTCGGAGGCCTAATCTCGGAGCTAGCAAGGTACAGCCATAAAACTGACAGGCCAACTAATTATCCCAAAAATTACAACATCTTAATGTTCCCGCTCACAGCAATGTTCACTAGGAACTGAGGCTGTGTGTGTGTGTGTGTGTGTGTGCATGCACGAAGGCTTGCCTATTTGCTTGTTCTCAGTGTGTGTGTGTGTGTGTGTATATGTCTGTGTGTGTTAGAGAGAGTGTTTATTATGCCGACAGCTGGAGGTGGTCTCCTGCATGCAGAGTAGAGAGGACAGATGTGTGTTGCGGCTCTTTGTTCTGGTTCTGCACTGCTTACACTACTCAAACTCAGAGAGGCAAAGGGGTTTAGGACTCAACACTAGACAATACCTTTTTTT
>NW_019474279.1:0-1728 GCF_002814215.2 Seriola lalandi dorsalis | reverse complement strand
GAAGTATCCAGTCTGCTCAATAAATTCCAAGGTACATGAGAGAAACACATGACACACCTTTATATATTTCAAAAGCAAGTATTGTAACACATAACTCTCCTATCTGGTCCTCCAGAGTGTGCACCTGATTTAAGTGACCCCATGTCAGCTGCCACATATGCAGCGGAGGAAATATCAGTAGCGAAAGATGGATTTGTTCGATACTTTTCAGATGAGGAAGGTATGACAGCTCACTCATTATCAAAAATTGTGCACCCTATTCAGGAAAAGATGAATGTTACGCACCCATTTCTCTGATAATCTCCTTCAAAATCACAGGAAACTTCTATCTCAGCTACGTTGACCCCGTGGTCATTGGTAGGCAAGCTTTCCATTCAACTAATGACTTCGTGTGCGGAGTGGTGGGCTCCTTCAGGGACACACTGTGTGCTATTGTGGATACTGTGTTGGATACTATATCAGATATAAATAAAGGTTTGTATTCTGTATTTTAATACTTTCAAACTGAAGATTTTGTTTGCTTTCAAGTAAATAAACGTAAATAATCACCTGAGTATGTCTTGATTAAAAAAAAGAATAATCTTATCTAGTTGAAGCATTAATAATTTACCTCAACCAGTCTCTTTGTTTTCCTCAGGAATAATTGACCTTAGCTACATTGACCCTGTGGTCATGGGCAGAGGTGTCTTCAGTGTTACCAATGACACTGTGAGTGGAATAGTGGGCTACATGCAGGATGTCCTCTGTGCCATCTTAGACAGTGTACTGGATATAACAAAAGGTACCTGCTTTGTATTGTTTACATGTCATGTTATCATGTCTGCATTGTTTAGTCAGTATTTGTTGCTTACATGTATTGAAAATGATATTGGAAATCCATTACAAAGTCAACATTATTACTAAATAACTGTCCACTTGTGTTTGTTATCAGTGAATAACAGTGTAAACTGGTTGCTAAAATACAAATTTAGATGGTAATTGTCAGCTAACTGCAACCCTAGATGCTTGTTTTGGTACTGAAAATGATTCATTACTGACCAAGAGCTTCTCCTTTTTGTCTTTAATTGTCTTTTCTAATGTAACTCACTGGAGCGCTGGCCTAAATGTGTGTTGTTCTTCTCAGGAACCACTGACATTAGCTTCATTGACCCTGTGGTCATTGGCAGGAATGTCTTCAGTGTTACTAATGACTTTGTGAGTGGAGTAGCAGGATATATCCAGGATGTGCTTTGTGCAATCTTAGATCTAATACTGGACACATTCAAAGGTACAGTATCAGCCATGTGTTTTTTTACCTTTACTTACTCTGTGTGTCCCATTGCAATGTAAACTCTACTGTAGTCTGCTAACTGCAGTTTTCACAACCCTAATTGTTTTGACTTGTCTGCTGATCAGGTATCCAGGATGCTGTGGGATTCAGTCCGATGTCGGTTCTGCAGAGAACAGCAGAAATCACCACAGAACAGATAAGCATGCTTGTGAGCTACGTCTCCACAATGCTGATCGGTGAACAAGGTCTGTTTTAACAAATGATGATGTGTAATTTACATACCACTTACATCTCGTAGGGTGATAATAGATATATTGTAAAGAGCCGCTTTTACTGATCGTGTGGTGTGATGAATTTTCAGGCATCGTGCCGGAAGTGTCCATCGACCCCATGAAAGTTGTTGAAGATGCTGTGTTGGAGTTCACAGACAAGAAGGATTTGTTCGTGGCGTACATGTC
>NW_019474278.1:0-1810 GCF_002814215.2 Seriola lalandi dorsalis | reverse complement strand
GTCACCTTCCTAAAATAATGGCCTAAGTCATGTTTTGACAAAAATGTTTTTTTTGCCTAAATCACCCCCTCATGATGCTGGCCACCTCTGGTAAAATCGCCTGAATCCTCAGTTGAGGGGAACATGCAATTCTACCCCCGGTTGTATAATGGCCTCTGTCAAAAGTGTGACTCTTTTGTTGAGTTTTTTGTGTTTCCTGAAAAACCTGAAAAAATGACTTAGGCCATTATTTTAAGAGGGTGTCGATATGTATGAAAATAAGTCATAAGTATGGGCTGAAAAGTATTGGTCTCATTCCTGCATTTGTTTGTTTGACAGGTGTGGTCGTGTGTGCAAAAGCTGGAATGAAATTATCCAACACAACAAGCAAGCTAACTTTAGGAGAAGAAACCACCTGAGTGAATTGAAGGCTACTCTTGAGGTAGGAGATTTGCTATATTAACCACTATTGGCTGACCAATGACAATCCAGTCTCTTGTCATTATACCAGTGATAGACAGAAGGTAAAAACATCTGTACTCACATTAACTGTTGTGTGTGTGGTCCCAGCTCATGGAGACCAGTACAGCAGTAGTTTTCTGTCTGATTGGAATTAGTGTGACGTAACATTAGAGTTATTGTTTCACTGTCATCCAGTTTGACGATGTGGATGTCAAGTAATGGAGACCAATGGTTGAAATGACCTTCCAACTTTTTGCTGTTGTCTTATAGCTCGGTGGTGCTGTCCATGTCCCTGACGCAGAGACTAGACTGACTCTGCTCAAGAGGTCGGCCCTCAAGACGGTTCAGGCCCAGTCCAGGACCTCTAGCTACTGCACCCCGCAGTCAGCAAATAGCACTTTAATCCAATTACAGCACAGTGCTGCACATTCAGGTGGCAGCAGCAGCAAACGGGAGAAATTTCTAGAAGTGAGTTTTAAAACCATTACTCCAAATTTTGTAAAATATTTAAATGACTAGTAAGTATTTGGACAGCTACACATGTTTTGTTCTTTAGGCTCTGTGCTACAAAACATTCAATTTGAAATAAAATGATTGATACATGGTGTCAGCCATAACAGAACCACAGATGTTGGTATGCTTCGGGTCACGAGCTGTTCATTTCCACACAAATTCTACCAGTTTCTTTCTGTATGTTTTAGAGAACTGCAACCTGGCTTTTCTGTTTTTTGATAGCATCTTTTGGTGAATCATCTGAAGTTACTGTCATGAAATCTCTTCACAGTTGCCAAAGAAACATGTACACTTACATCCTGGAGAGCATTCTAGATTTGCTGTACAGTCTTGCCGTACATTTTTCTTTACCATGCAAGCGATTTTCTGCACATCCACAACATTTATGCTCCTCAATTTACCGAGTTGTTTGCCATTTTCTAATTTTCCTGTGCACACCTGCTTTTTTTAGAACATACCCAACTGTTTATTTTGGCAAAACCAACTAACTTTAATATCTCTGAATGACAGTTTTTAAAATTGTCTTCACTTGCAGAGTCACCATTTTACTCCCTCAATCTAAATGCCAACTCTCAACCAGCTGTGTGAGCTCTTATGCATAAACAAACACTGATACAACACGCAGGAACATTTAGTAGCCAAGTATTCAAATCCTGTTGAAGCCTTGCAATCTGTGCACTGTGTTAAAGGGGCTGTATCTCACACTCAATTCTTTCAATACTGTCAACTTAACCTCCCAAGACCCGAACTCTTGCATGGCGTGCATTTTTAATTTCTCTTTGTTATTTAGGCTGATTGGGACCTGAGAAAAATGATGTCCACATATGAGGACATTAGTTTTAAATTTCGATTACTG
>NW_019474277.1:0-1728 GCF_002814215.2 Seriola lalandi dorsalis | reverse complement strand
TCTTTCTAAATTATATCTACAGTTGTATCTCGATGTATTAATATTTTTTTATATATTTTTTCAGTTATAAGAATTTTTTCTGCTCGGCAAATAGCTGTGAATGCATTTGTCTTGTTAGATTGACTTGTGGTAATGATAGTCTCACTGTCTCCTGTGTGTTTTAGATTTCATTTGTAACCTTTGCTAATGCTCATTAAAAGTTTAATAGTAGTATTTAGCATCCTGTTGCAAACAAAACAGAAAAAACTCACACTTTGTTAGTGTCCTATACACCTGCTTGCATCAGAATTAGTAATAGGCACAGCAGTAATAGTAGTTGTTGTAGCAGTGGTAGCAGCAGCTTAGCAGCTGCTGCTAATAACTGTATGTAGTCAATCAATAGCGGTATCAACATTAACATCATCATCAGGACCTCTTTCCCTAGAGACCCCTGACCATCATTACCTCGTTCTTCTCGTACCAGCTGAGGTCGTCCCTGCTGGCGAACTCCTGAGACCTCTTCACCACGAAGTAGATGAGGTATCCGCTGCCGCCGAGGCTGCAGGTAATCAGGACGTTAGCCATGAGCCTGAGGAACCTCCGCAGGTGAATGTTCTCATCCTTCTGGTTCTCTTGCTCGTCCACAATGGACTCCTGTTCTTGGCAGAATAGGAACATAAAGGATTTACATTCGGTAGAGACCTTAGTCTGTCATTGGCTGCATTAGCAGCGTAGCAGTCAACTCAAAGTGAACTACAGATGCCCTGAAAAATAATGCACACATGTTTGTACATTTGTTTCTAGTAAAGAGGTTGCCATGGTTACCTTGAAGCTGGTAGTGATGGAGGCGTACTTGTTGTCAGCTGTCTCTGCGTTGCCGATGAGGTAATCCCAGCTGGTGAACATCTTCCAGGCGAATGTGAACTCTCCTTCTTCTCCGTCTCCACCGCCAACATCAGCGTTCTTGGCCATTCTAGAAAACAAAACAAAGTCTTTCTTTATGGACGTATGGACAGACAAGCCTGGACACTATAGAAATAAATCTGTGTATTTGCAGCAACCTGTTTACATATTCAGAGTTCTTTTATATTGATGACATTACATCTTATTTCTTGCTTTGTCACATCTGAGAGACTAAATTAACTCAAATCAAATTAATGGCAAAATTTTCCAACTCAAACAAAAACCCATCAAAACTCGAGCTTAATGACAGTATTACATTACAATATTAATGTAATTGCTCAGGGACATTTTACATTAAATCTTCATCAAAAGCAACTAATACAAAGGTCTCTGAGCTTTATGACTCACGTGCGGATCACGACCATCAGGCTGTAGCCGAAGGTGCCGATCCCGACCATGAGGTAGGACAGAGGCAGCCTGAACTTCAGCAAGCCGATGGTCCTCTGGTCGTTGTAATATCCATAAAACAGGACTGAATATTTGCAGTAGCCCTTTGAAAAGAAGAGATGTCAATAAAAGTTTAATAAGAATTTATTGTCTGGTTGTGCAGCCATGTTAACCAGGATGCCTTCAAAGGAGAGAACATTCTAGTTAAATGAAGCTCAAATGTAAAAGTAAAAGTGAGGTTTTATTGCATATAGAGCAAACTGCTGTTGTTAAGTCTCATTCATCTACAATCCAACGATCTTAGTTGCACAGCTAAGACCTCAAATTCTTTCTCTGGCCTTTGATTGACAGACTCGCAAATAACCAGCAGAAAAACAGATTGTGTGGGGTGTGGAATTT
>NW_019474276.1:0-1729 GCF_002814215.2 Seriola lalandi dorsalis | reverse complement strand
AGAAAATATAAAATTGATGATGATGTGATTTTTGCTGAGCCTGTACTAAACAAGCGTGTTTTGTTATGTTTGGAGAATAAGATTTGCAGGCCTGGGCATCTCTGTAGCCCCACAATGCTTCATTTATGATATGTTGTAACACAATTTACCTTTATCAAAAAATTGGATCCAGATATTGCACTTGGCCATACTGAGATTTGGATAATATTTCCATTCATTTTGCACCCCTAGTAAGGACTCACCCTCACAAACTGAATTGAATCTCAACCTGAAATGAACTACGACAGTCTTGATTTCTGCCCTGCTATTGACTCTCTCTTTTCTCCCTTGTAAGTGGAATTCTTGTGTGAACTAGTCCAAATGTAGGCCATGCAGCATGTGGGCCAACTGACAACACAGCTAAAAAATCTTTGGAGGGTTGAAATGCACAGACGAACGTACACATCTGAATGGCTGCTGCTGTTCACTCAGCACAAAATTATCACCCTGTCAGAGGCGCTGGCAGATGAGCCATAGACATCACAATGCTGATGAGAGAAATGTTTACCGTGAATAGATAACAGATGTGATGGTGAATTATTTATTTCAATAATGTCTTCCATTTCTGTAATGTCACTGCTGACAGCAGCGAGGGACAGATAGAGCAAAAGATGTACAGAGAGAGAGAGAGAGAGAAGCGAGAGGGAGAGAGACATGTGCTGTCAGCTATAGACGTGCCATTGTCACTCCTAATACACCATGGCAGCCTGGTGACTAATTAGCCATAATTTTGCTCATTGGGGCTTTGAGAAATGTTTGAAAATCTCGCCCGAGTCACAGACTTGTTCTGCCAGGAGGAATGTCACAGTCAGGCTGGGGCTAAGCGATGCTGGCACAGCATCAAGAGATGTTGGCATGTGTCGTCGAAAAACTCTCTGAATGGCCCCTAGCCCTGGAAGAACTCAACAACAGTTGGAGAAAACTTCAGGGAGAGCATGGCTTCTTCTTTGGCTGTGATTTCCCCTCCTCCTCTGACCTTGATGGAAATGAGAAGTTTATTGGTGTGAATATCCTCCAAGGATGTCCCTGCGACTAATGCATACGCAGAACTCCTTTAAGAAAGTAGCCATTTAGGATTGCAGAGGTTATCAATCTGCAGCACACACGTCAGTTAAATCTTTGGAAATTAAGCAGAGGAAAAAAAGGGGTGGGTTTTAGGACAATCAGCTAAATCTTGGCAGGATAATGAAGTGCATGTGTATAAGCACTCCAAATAGCGAAATAAACCCTTTTCGCAGATTGTTTCCACATTTAGTTTTGTGATGGCGGTCCATAAATATGCCTGTTTTGCAATCAAAACGTCTGTGACAGCAATTATGATATACAGTTTAAGACTGTATTGGGTTGTAAATAACGATTTTGATGCTCCATTTGCTGCAGCATAAACTGACTATCTCTGGAGAAGAAAACTGATATTGGTCACAGCAAGACAATACTTATGGGGCAGTTATATATCACAAAGCAGTGTTTCAGGTTTTTGGCGTTTAAATGTCACCAAGTTCCTAAGTGAAGAACAATATTTGAAAACAGAACATCATATATACAAAGCATAATTTTTGTTGATTGATCAATTGTTTTTTATGGGAAAATAACAATACAAAGTAAAAATACTATACAAATGAAAATCCTGCATTCAGAATCCTACTTCAGTAAAAATACATTAGTATTATCAGTTTAATGCTTCAATTTT
>NW_019474275.1:0-1729 GCF_002814215.2 Seriola lalandi dorsalis | reverse complement strand
ATGTCAGGAGCTCAACAAACCCACTACAGACACTGAACTTCAAAAAGATGAAATCATTGCCTGTGCTGAGAGTAACGAAAACACAGAAGAGGTTGTCACCGAATGTGTTAGTGCCACTGAGAATCAAATAGAAATGGATACAGAAACAACAGCAGCACCAGAGGAGATTTCTGATCTGGGATCTATAGCGGAGATGCAAAACCAGGGAAGCCAGGAAGTCAGTGAACTCAACACAGACAATGACGTTGTTCAAAAAGATCTAGCGATTGTAAGTTGCTGGAATAAGGAAAATGAAGACAAGGCCGCTGCAGAGTCTGTTGATGTCCCAGAGATCCAAACAATTATGGAAACTGCTGCAGCGCCCCAAGAGATTTCTGTTCCAGCACCTATGGCAGAACAGCAAAACTACGGGATGGAGGAAGTCACTGAACACATCGCGGCATTATCGAATGCAATTCAGAAACCTCTTCCTGTGAACAATTTGGAAAATAAAGAAAAGGAAAATATGCCTGGGACAGAGCCTAGTGCTGAAGATGTCCAAGGGGATATGGATGTAATAAGTGGATCAATAGAAACCGTTGATTCTGCCTTAGAAGAGGAAACAAGGAAGCAAATGATTAATGAGGCCAAAGAAGAGGCTGCAGTCATTTCTAGTGATAAGGCTGACAAAAGAGTCGGTATTATTGAAGGAGAAGGAACTGGAAGCAATGAAGTGATTGTTTTTGTTTGTGGCCAAGCAGATGACATTGATGTTGTAATTCAGGCATCAGAAGAGCAGATTAAGACGGTTAATCAGCCAGAGGTTCAGCTTCACGAAAACCAGATAGTGTATGAGCCCATTAGTAGTCCAGAAAGTAATGACGACAGGGAGACGTCTACAGCGTCGGAGAAGCATGATGGTGCGTCTTTACTGGATATACAGAACACACAGGCCCAGCAGATAAAAGAAGATGCATCTAATAATGAAGAAGAAAAAGAAATACGTGACCCGCTAGAGGAAACTGTGAAGGAACAAACTTGTGTATCAGATAGCCAAGCAGCAGTTGAGATGGAAGTAGAAAACAACAGTGTGCCAGAAAGTCCTCTCCCTGCGCCAGCGGAGCAGAGTAGCATGAATGTGGATGTGAAACAAGTCGCAGCAATCAGCTCTAGCGATGATATCAGCGCGCCAGATGGCCGGTCAGAAGAAGCAACAGAAAAAAGTGACAGGAACGGCTTTCCAGAGTGCGTCACCGCCACAGAGTTTACTGAACAGGTGCCGGAGGACGCTGGACTTCAGGAGGTTGCAGACGTCACGGTGACAACAACTACAGCTGCCGCCGGAGCTGAGGTACCAGACAGTGCGTCTGAGGAGTATGTGATCTTAGAACCGGTCCCCGAGAGCGATATTCACTTTGATATTGTCACTCAAGCAGCGGCCGAATCGGGTTTGTCTGCCTCGCTCTCAGAGGAGGTCAATCCAGACGTCGAATTAGTGGGTGAAGTAGAAAATCTTTTGAATGGCTCCCAACAAACCGTTTCCCCTGACGCAGAAGTACGTGAGGTCAAAGATGCCGCATTGACCCATTCAGGTGAGGATACGGAAACCACGGTTAGGGGAGAAATGTCAACTGGGGAAGGTTTTGAAGTTTGCAAGCAACCATCGTCTGACATGATGGATGTTGATTCCACAGAGACGGACATGGCAAACTCTCACGCTCAACGCACAAATGAAGACTGTAATGCTGTG
>NW_019474274.1:0-5203 GCF_002814215.2 Seriola lalandi dorsalis | reverse complement strand
TGTATATACATATTTATATTTACAAATATATATATATATATATATATATATATATATATATGTGTGTGTGTGTTCGTGAAAGAAAGAAACAGAATAGGGTTTTGTGGTGGGATGTAGCAGCATGAATGTGTCCTGTTTTTTTTTTTATACCATGTGATCTTCCTCCAGCTGCTCCTTAGCTATTGCTCTCTGAGTGAAGAGCGGTCCCTTTGTTTGCCCACTGTGACTGTGTCAGTGTTGACTGCTATATTTGATTCTCACTGTAGCAGTCACTTTTGTCTTGTTCCCTGCTTTCTGCGCATGTTTGTGGGCGAAAGAGAGAAAAGAGGGATGGTAACAGGAGTACATGTAGTCGGTAGGATGTACAAATAGAATATGCACTATAAACGAGGGGTGATAAACCAGACCTATCTTTTCCCCACAGATGGGTTTAAAATCTGCCACAGCAAAGCCTGCACATAAGCCCATTGCTTGCCTGACTGCAGCAAACTGAGCTGCCCAAAGGGCTCGATGGAGCCCAGCAAGGAGTTAAAAGGGGGTCAGACCTAGCTTGGGAAAGCACTGCGCCCCTCTGTGACTGTCTACCCCCTACTGACCAGGGCGGCATGAGGCATGTAAACATAATCTGCATTTCACATAGTTGCTTCTAGGAAACAGACTGACATCCAAGTGAGATCACATTGCTGCGTGAGTTACAGCGCCTTCAGCTATTTACCCAAGCTCCCAACATCAACAAACAGCCTGTTTTTAAATAAGAGACTTGGGGGGAGATTAGAGAAACAGGGGCTGCACAAGCCCCTTTCCCTTTTTTCCATAGAGACCGAGCACCAAACACTCAATGCAGAACTAAAGTCATCATTACATTTTTAAGATTTTGGTGAAAACACCATTAACCCCAAATGAGAAGAGTAAGTGTTATTTGAGACAGGAAAACTTCTAAGGATAATTGGTAACAGTTTGGTCTGTGCTAAATCACTGGATTAAAGTGAATGTGAGGCTTTGTTTTACAGAAGGGATAGTGCACCAAACTGTTGAGTAATCCGGGTGAAACATAGCGTGGGAAATTATTGCAACCTTATTTATATCTTTTTCTGAAACAAGACTCTGCAAACAGACGCTAAATATAGATTTTATGATTGGCAGACAGACAGCAGATTGCAGTTTCAAGGCTGTTAATGATTCAGACAAAAATGAACAAAACATGCTCGCCATCATAAAATGATACTATGATGCCAAAGAGTGTCTTTTCAGTGTTAATTGCCTATCCAAAATTAATTAACTCAGCTATGTTATAAATTGTAGCAAAATCACAGTGAATAGTAGCTCGCAATAACACACACCCTGATGTAAACTTTACATGTCATTAAAGGTTTCCTCTCTTGTGATGACTCATGCTTTATTTGGATAATGTCAGGTGATACAGCAGATCAGGGTTGCAGTCTTACAGTGTGCAGAAAACTGATAACTGAGCCTTGTTACACACTGGCTTTCTTGCTACCAAATATTTCTTGTAGTATAAACAACTGAACCGCCCATGGTGTCACCCACAAGAGCAAGAAGGGAAAGAGTTTTGACAGAGTTTTGAGTCAGCAGGTGTGGAAAGCAATTTAGTGTATTTACTCAAGTACAGTACTTAAGTACAAATTTGTGGTACATGTATTCTACTTGAGCATTTCCATTTTCTGATATTGCACTTTTTACCCAAATAGATTTATTTTATATCTTTATTTGTAAGTACAGTTACTTTGCTTAGATTCTGATTATAATATAATACAATATAAATATATGATATAATAATATAATAATATAACAAATATAAAAATACATCTTGATGTATTATTTCAAGTCAAGATAAGATTAAGATAAAACTTTACTGATCCTGGGGGCATAAATAATTAAAGCATAAATAGGGCCTAATTATAATCTATAATATGCATTATTTAGAAATACTTTTGTGCTTTTACTTTTACTGAAAACTGGACTTTTACTTGTATGTAAGTGTATTTCTACACTGTGTTATTATACTTTTACATGAGTAAAAGATCTGAGTACTTCTTCCACCACCACCAGTCAGTACAGTCCTGTGTGGGAACATCTGGTACATGAACATCTTGTACTTGAAACAGCCAAACACACACCTACCATGACAGTTGATGGACAGTTCATAACTCTTAATCCCTTTATTTGCATAAAACGTGCTTTTTAATGGGACTGGACTGCAGTGTTGTGCTATCACCTTGTGTCATGATGCTGGGACTTCCCAGCAGACATCTGTCACTGTCCATATGGATGCGACCTCTGCCTTGGCGAGACTGATCCTTGATGACCCTCTGACCCTCTGACCCTTAAGAATTCCACTCACAGCAGGTCCAGTAAAGTCCTTGTGCCGCCACAGATTGTGATTTACATTCCTGCTGGATCTTCATGCTCCGCTGCAGATGCTCGTAAATAAAATGTTATATCATGAAAGCAAAGCTAGTCCCCCCCCCAACTTACAGCCCCCTAAGTACGCTGCATTATTGGTTTTAATGGTACCCAAAGGGTAACATATAAGGATTACATGAAGCATACTGCACACTTAATCAGACCATGGCCCTTTGAGGTCAAGGACTTGTTTTATCTGGTATCTGTCTCATGCAAGAGGCTGTAGGAACCATGTGCTATTAACTTCATTAACTGAGGAAGACCCACTGGTGAATTCATCATTTAAAGGCACATTGGCTGGTCAAACATGACTTAAACCACACTTAGAGTGTCCTAGCGAAGACCTAAAAACGTTGCAGACATATCAAACAGGTTAGGTTGAACAAACTTTTATCTGTAAATTAGGTTTACCTTTTGTGCATAAACTGTAGCTCAAACAGCTGAAAAAACAGTCTGTTTTAACTGCGATATGCGACTTAATTGAAGAACTGTGAATATTGGTCAAGTTTTCACTTTGAAACTACTTTAAGGGAAATACTGTACAAATAGAAATTTGGAGTGTCAGGACTTAATAGTCTGTAGGGGCAAAACACATAGACCTGAGTGGAAAAGAATTCAAAAATGTTTGTGACACTAATTTGAAAGATGAACCTAAAAATAGACTATGACACAACATCAAAATATATTTGTATATTTATTTATTAAGGCTGCTCTCATATGCTTTTGGACATGTTTTTGAAAGCTGTATACTATACCAGAATGAAATAATTCAGGCCTACAAATGAAGGAAGGAAGGAATAAATAAATAAATAAATAAATGATACCGCACGCACATGTGCACATTTGGTTTTTTTAATGCTTCATCCATCCCTGCCGAATGACTTGCATAGACAGGCCCTTAACAGGAATTTGAGACATTGCGATAGTAGATCCCCGCAGAGCACACGCCAGTCATCGCCGGTAGAGGTCTCCGGATACAGGACGGGGCAAAGTTAGGTCTCAGCCGCACCACATGGGGTGTCACCGTGTCACTGTCGGACACACAACGAGCAGTGTTTGGAAAAGTGAAAAGTCCGCTGTGAAGGAAGACTCCCTAAGTCTTTGTGTGTGTTTTTCCTGCTGTTGGACTTATTTCAGTCTCAGCTCCTACATCAGAGGAAACGTCTGCGTTTGAATCGGGAGGTGGTGGTGGTGGGGGGGGGGTTTGTCTAAATCTCCTGGGAGTTTTCGCCGGTGGGGCCGTTTAGTGCCACCTGGATCCACGCTCGGCACTTTTCGAAGCGTTTCCTGCCTTTGCGCTCACTTTAAGTTCAGCTAACACACTCTATACGGGACTGTCTGTGAAGTTGCCAGAAAGCAGAGACGATGTTTTGCCGAAATCAAACAGCGAGAGCCACCGTTGCCCGCGGCTCTGCCCTTGAAATGGAGATACGGCGAGGGAAGTTCAGAAAGAGCGTTTTCCTGGACACATCACAGGTAGACTCTGATTGTCCGCTAGTTATCATCACCGTCTCACCACACACACAAACACACACGCACACGCGCACACACACATGCACAACAAACAAACAAACACACCATGGAGGGATTCTCTGTTTACAACTCTGACTGATCTCTTTCCCTCTACAAACTGACTTAATGTGCTCACTTTTAATCTTGTTCTGAAGGCATCCGAGTGTGTGCCCTGCTTTGCTATAATTAAAATGCACTAAAGAGCAGTGGTGCTGCGTTCACGTCCGCAAATTAAAGCTGTTAAATTGCAGCATTTCCAAACCACTTTGCATTTTAGTCGTCTGTAAACAAAAAACAATAATATTCCAACAGAGACTTAAAAGTGCGTCTGTGGTTCTCAGTAGTGGGTTGATATTAACTTAAATATGCTTTAAGTTATGCTTCATCTCCCATGATGTTTTAATGTCCCTGAACGGTTTGGTGTTGTATACTTTTGTTAGGATGCCTGCACCTGCAGAAGGTTATTGCTTGACATTTGTTTTTCATAATGGCTCATTTCTAATTTAGTAAAATCCATTATACTTTTAAATTCTGCCCTCCAGAGATATCTGCTTCCCCTTGAAATTCACCTTGTTCAGCTGTTCTCAAACATTTCCTTTGACTAGTGTTTCAAAGTTTCAAAACTGTTCTTGTGTATGAGAATTTCAACCTCTTGGCTCACTTGTAATGTCTTTTAACTGCTTTATTTTGGCTGCAGCGTCAGGACAGTCACCCTCAAAGGAATAGTTAAAAAGAAAAAAAAGAGTCCATCCACCAAAAGTTGAGAACTAGGTCAAATCTGTAGTCTGTGTATCCCTCTCAGCTGTTTATCACTGGATTAGAACCGGTAGTCTCCCTGCATGCTTTCCCTCTTCCTCTCTGCAAAGCTCCCATGTCAACATCTGCTTCATATTTGTCGGCAGAGCAGACAGGCTCACAAGCGACCAGTCTAACCTCTAATTATTTTTACTCACTGTCCACTTTAATACTGTTTTGATGGAAAGTCTTCCCGCTGTCTATCTCCCCTTCTGCTCCTTTCCCTCTCTCTCTCCCAATCACACTCACACACTTGCCTGTTCACCCTGGGGAGTATGCATATTATTTTGGTTTCCTTTTACATTACTGGCATTTGGTTATTTAGTCTGAAACATGTTCGTGTTTTCAGGGTGTTTGTGTCTGCTAAATTAAAACTAGACCCGCGATTGGAAGTTCAGACAAGTGATTTTGTTTTGCCAGATCAAAGAAAGAGGGATGTGTGTGTGTGTGTGTGTGTGTGTGTGTGTGTGTG
>NW_019474273.1:0-1729 GCF_002814215.2 Seriola lalandi dorsalis | reverse complement strand
GATCACCTGACATCACTGGAGCCAAATGACACTTGTAAAGAGATGTATTATGCCTATTGTTTTTGATCATGCTAGTAGAGAATAATGTAGCACTGATCTTATGTACAAATAGTAATGTATAGCAACAGACTGTGCTTATTGCAGTGCATAATCTGCTGCATTATCTTTAAAGCGAGTGGGTCTGTGCAGGAGTCTTGAAGTAAGCTCAAATATTTTCATATTTTGTTCATATGTTTAAAGAACTGTAGAATTTGCTTGTTTGATATATTTTGGGCCTTGTGCAGCAGTAGTTTACACTATGTTACACCCATTTCACTACACAATGATATGTGACATTTTAACACAGTTAATATTGTTAATATTGCTATACCTGTGGTAGGTTTCTTTGTTTTACAAAAGTCATGTCATTGCTTTGAAAAGGTTGGGAACTACTGGTGTTAAGCAACCAGTTACTATGTTAATATTCTCTTTATGTAACCTTTTATTGTTGATAATTTTGTACTTAATTCCTTTACATTTTGACTGTTTTTAGTTTTATTTATTGTTTTCCAGTCTTAGATTTTTATAATTAAAGATATCAGAACACAGTGTGTGTTGTGGCAGTAATATTGTTGTTAGAAATGATCATAATAAGAAGGATAAAATCATAATACTGTGGTGATACCAGTTGGCATGACTATTTTATATCTTGCATTATATCAGAATTTACATTATTTTCCTTCTCTCTATTCACTATTCTACTTTATTTGTTACGGCCATGGCTTGATTAACCTCCCAGAAATCAATATACTGTAGAGTTGAAATGATTAGTTGATTTATGATTTTGTCAACTGACAGAAAATTAACTGGCAACAGTTTTGATAATTGACAAGTGGTAAGTCATGTTTAAGTGTAAATGACTGATACCAGCTTTTCAAATATATATTTGCTAGTTTCACAGTTTTCTGTGAAAATGTTTTTAACTTTTGGTCGGACAACAAAAGTAATTCGGTTGTGTTCATTTGGGTTTTGGGCAGTAATGATTGTTTTTCACTTTGTTTTTGACATAGACTAGATAAAAAAAGATCAGACCTATTGATAATGAAAATGATTTGCCTGTGATGGAATACTATAACCTTGCCCGACTCAGTAAAAATGGTGGTAATTTGATAAATTACAACTTAACAGCAATATTTTGACACAGATAGTATAATCATATTATGCAGACTCAAATAATAAGGACTTATTCACATGTCAAGCCAATAAAATCAAATCTAAATGAAATCAAGGAGATTGCTGTAGATTTTCTTTTTGTCATGTAAAAATGCTAATTTTAGAGACATTTTATGGGCGACGTGGGAGAATGGAACAGAAAGGTTAGAGAAGGACATTTTGACGGTGACTTCGGGAGAGTGTCGGAAGCAGCCGAAGTTGAGCTCGACGCTGTGACGCAATCAATGAGCGACTACAGATTGGATTGTTGTTTCTTCAAATCGTGGTCAGACGAAACTCAGTTTGTTATTTCACAGACAAGGTACTGTATCATGATGTTTCTTTCAAATTTTCACCATGGTTTTAGCTTTTTCTCCAAGTCACTTTAGATGCTGAGTCGCAGCTCCTCCTTTGTCTTTAGACGCCTCCAGCTTCCTACTGAAAATGGAGGAAATGTGTGCAATCGCTGCTTTGTTTTTTCGCCTGTGTTTGGCAGCAGCTAGCTAACTCAGCTAGCTTCAGGGGACTGACTAAGTCA
>NW_019474272.1:0-7485 GCF_002814215.2 Seriola lalandi dorsalis | reverse complement strand
CTCTCTTTGCTGGTTATTTATTCAGTTAAGTCGTCTCTTTCTCAGAGAGCGACCTTGCTGCTTTCACATCTGTCTCATTTCATAATGATCTCTGCCATCACACCTTTCCATTTGCACACATAAAAACCACTGAACTATTCACTCTGCACCCTTTTTCCAACCCCAACACACACACACACACACACACACACACACACTCTCTCACACAAGAGACAGAGTAGAACCCCCGTTCCATTGAGACGTTACAGCTTGCAGTATGCATGACCAACCTTTCCATTTTCTCAATGCAGAAATAATTTGAGTGTCAGATGTTTCATCAGGAAGCAGAGATTATTCACTTATAGTCATGGACTGTGGAGATCAGACAGGTGTTGCAGTGGGATTGTTAAATATAGTCCCTGTATGAAAATTACAGTGGTGATGGGGGAGATCTGACCAGGAAAATGAGGCTTGTGACTTATGATTGTGCAGATCAGCTTTTTAAAATGTGATGTGTTATCCCAGTTTTAAGATCGTTACAGCAAAGTCCTATTATCTCTGCTAATGACCTCATCATTCAAAGTGAACAAGCTTTATTCACTTCCCTCCAGATTCACAGAACAAAGGGCCAGACTTGGGGGAAAGCTGAGTGTTTTTTTACAATGAGCCCACAGAAAATTATCGACCACTCTATGCTACTTCTCGAGTGCTATTGAGTGGGAAGTTGAAGAAGTTCACGGTTATGCATTCTGTTTCCTTTCAGTTTGCCTCAGCTGGACTGATGGACTAGAAAAGATGTTTCATCAATGGAAACTTAAGAAAATGGCCACTTTGGGAAAAACTCCCTCTGGACAAAAGTGTCTCAACAGGAAACATCAAACTGGGAAATTAGGATTTATAAATGCCAATGATTTTGCAAGCCTCCATTTCTGGTGGTCCAAAGAATGGCATCCTCACTGAATGTGCGGCATTAGTTTGCCAGATGGGTAGCACTACTGGGGCGAGTGGTTTCCTTGAACCAATGATTTGATCAGTTATAAGAAATAATGGATTCTGACCTTGGTTTGGTGCAGAGGGAACTGTGTAGAAATATGAAAAATATCTATCTAGACACAGGTGAAAGGCTTAAGAAACTCAACAGAGTAAACTAGCGCGACTCTCACTTATGTGCACCTACAGCTTTTCTGACTGACAAGTGCATTAAACCCTCAGCAATCAAACAACAGGCTCCGTCAGCTGTTGGCTCAGCATGATGCAGAGAAAAAAGGCTGCAGTATCTGATTAGAGTGACTGACACCTCAACACAGGTTAGCCAACACACCAGGGACAGCCTGTTTACAAAGCTCCAGCCGCAACGGTGTAACCTGACTACAGCAACATTCCAGTCAGCCAAAACAATGGTCTGAGACAGCTCCGAGGGTATCAATATTTAACCAAGCAGGCTGGCAGACAAAAAGCTTGTCCTGGTTTATATCTCCCAAGGGGTCAGGCACTCCAGCAGACTAATTGCATTACATTACTATGCAGAGGTTTAATTTACACCTTATTCCTTTGATAGTACTCGTGGAGGAAAGAGTACATGTGCCCAGAACCTTTTGGCCTTTTGAACCATCAGGGGTGACAAAGTGTACTCTCTACTTAGCTCAGCCTAAACTCCCAGGTGTGCACAATATTGTGGAAAAACTCTGGATCTTTCTTATTGCTGGAGGACTGTGGATTAATACTGTATGAAATCACAGATGGTGATAGTAAGAACAGAGCCGCACTAATTTTTTTTTTATTGTTTAACAACACTGTGCTGCACAGTGTTAAAAGGCCTTGAGATCAGGATACAGAAATACTGTAATATACACAAATTGCAGCTGTAATTTTTTATGATCAATAGCTGCAGGGTGTCTTGTCTAAATGAAATGTTTACTTTTCAAATGGATATTAAAATGCAAAGTAATTCATTATGCTAACATCCTGACTCTTGGTGTTTTATTTGCCTAGATAAACTCCCCAAGAGTGGATCTCTTGTAAATGTCAGCGAGGAAGCTTTGAAGAGTGTATGCGCTGTTACAGTTTTTTTTCCGCTTACATCATAGAGGAGCTTAAATCACAGCTCAGTAGCTTGCAGGTCAGCTGAATATATGACGGTTCAATGTCTTTGTGCATATACTGTGCCTGTGAAAGATTTTTTTGCGCGACTACATTTCCTTGGGTCTCTAAATGGAACTGTTATGTATAAAATGTATGTGAGGCACGGTCAGTGTTCAGGAGAAACCCGACAGTTTCAAGTGTGCTGATGGATTTAAAGTCCTGCTTAATTGGATGGAGAGAATTGATGGTCTTCTCTCTCAGTGAGTGAGTGGGCAATGCTAAACAACCTGAACTGCCCACCTCCTCTCTCTCTCTCTCTTTCTCTCTCTCTCTCTCTCTCTCTCTCTGACATTTTAATGAAATTCATTTTCATTCTGAATGTTTTACATTTTTCCAAAAGTGCTGCTTTAATTGTGCACTTCAACCTGCCCTCTGTCTTTCAGAGTCAGGAAGAAAATGCCACATACCACCTGCTGCATGTCGGGTTATTATGAAAAAAGCTCTGTGGGTGGATAAACATGTTGTATATTTAGATCTCGGCAAGAAAAAAAACAGTGTCTGTATCCATCATGAATATCTGCTTTGTACTCTAGTCACATTTGTGTAAAGTCTACACAGAGTTGTATGTCTATTAAATGGAGCGTATTTAAGCAGTTTCCTCCAGTGATACAGAGTATGGAAGAAATGGAGCAGACTGACGCTGAGTGCAGAGTACCAGTACTGTGACTGACGTAACAGAAGATCACATGAATTACAATGCTTTATAAAGGCTCCAGTTGGCAGAGAATGAGGCACAGGTTCAGGGAGATAGAGGAGAAAGAATCAGACAGATGACACAAACACAGAGAGAGACGATTAATCAATGAGCCAAACTGTGACCAAAAACCTAAACAACCATGCTCTCTGTTTTCTGCCTCATTCTGAATGCAGACATGGATTCAAGCCATCTGTGTTTATATGCAGACGACGTATGGATGGAAATGGCAGAGAGGGTTCAGACAGACTCCAGATTGTGCAGAAGCAATCTCAGGTAGCTATAAATGGGGCCAGTGGGGCCATGGAGATGGAGAGTACCTGCTTGAGCTGATTAAGTCAGGAACACATGAAGCACAAGGGCCTCACACATAACCAGGACCATAATAGTCTAGCCATGCCTTATGCAATGGAGTATCGTGATTGACTTCTCTACAGCCGTGACGTCAGGGCCACAGTATTTAATTAAATACCAGCCAAACATACAATGCCCACAAATGAACTGGGACCCAGAGGAATTAGCCTTATTATTGGTCATGAGGAATGGGAAAATGGCTGACATAGTTGATTGATGGAGAAAAGAGAAGAAACAATGAGATTTCCGGTTCTGAGCTGCGGTACTCATCATGCGTTCCAGGGATTGGGTCACAATTTTTTATGATCAAATCAATAATTTAAAGGTGATGCTGAGGGCTGGCTGGACAGCACATCAAGACGCACAGCAGCATGAAAAAATGAAGTGCCTCATTATGCCAATACTAATACTGGCACTCCAAAGTCTTAGCTGGCTGTGACTTCAGTTCATCTTCCTTTGGGGTGTGTTCAAAACCACAAATAGCATTGTGTTAAAAAGAAATACAATACTGTGTTTGTGTGTTGTGAGAAAATAAAATACTCAAGTTCAAGTTTGAATAATACATCAATGAGTTTAAAAGCTGATCAGATGTTAAGACATTACAGAGCAGTTTATACTATGAGACAGGATTTTATTACTCTCCAAAGGAGCAGCCATTTTATAGTTGTATCGATTGTGGGGTAAACAAAAGACGTTTATGTTGCTAATCACATAAATAGATCACTTAATAGCCTGATAATCATAGTGATTTGCCATGTGGGGGTACGCATTGCTGCTTGTCTGGCTGACATCTCAGAGTGGATGTGAAGCCACCAACCTAAAGCTCAACCTGAGCAAGTTTCTGTTACATCAGGGGAACAGCCTGCCCATCGAGACTGGCCCATCACCACTAACAGCACTGTGTTGGTGCCAGCTTAGACAATGAGGAACCTAGGGGTGACCCTGGGTGACAAACTGTTGTCTATGGCAAATATCGCAGCAGTAGCTTGCTCCTGTTGATTCGTCCTTTTAGACATCAGGACCCTTCGTCCCTTCCTCACCAGGTTGGAAGCCCAGTAACTCATCTTCACAGATAATCTCAGAGATCTCCACAACCCTTGCGAGCACTTACTTATATCTTGTTTGAAAAAAATAAATCCTTAAGCACTTGTCCTATAGCACAGAGATCTGCAGCTTTTGCTCCTACGCAATTTGAATCCACTTAGTGGTCGTAGCCCTAAAAAAAAAGTGTGGCATATAGCCATTCATAAAACAGCAAATTGTTTTTTTTTAACACTTTAGTTTTTCTACAGATTAAACAAAAGATATAACATGTTAATTAGTGATCTTAGATGCGTAAATAGTTACCATTTAACACATCCAGACAAGCCGCTTCCTGTACCAACCTCAAACTCTCTGCAAAGTTGGCATCCCAAGTTTGCCTCTTTTCCTCAGCCATGACTGAGTAAACATTTTCCTCCTTTTCTTCTTTGGATTTTTTTCATGCACACCAATACCACTATTGCAAGGGCTCGATTCTTGCTTAGCCTCATTGTTTACCCCTACAGCAGCGCAGAAGGATGATGCACACTGTTGACGTTTTACTCTTTTATATTGACGTGTGTCATAGCCAAAGATTCAGGTGTTATTCATTGTACAGTCTACATACATTAACCATGATGTTGTGCCCAAGTTTATTAGATCCATGTCACACAGTGTGGCCTACAATAAATTTATAAGACTGCTGAAATCTCACAGTCTTCAGGTGACTCAGAACCGTCTGTGCAGCTGTGTCAACCTCTCCAACCTCCCACGCTTGTCCTCATTTTTCTGTCACTATTTTACATGAATATATCAAGGCATATAGCAAGCTGTTGGAAGATAACATTTCCATTCTTAATCCAGCCTGCAAAGCTCTGATTGGTTAATTGTTTCTCTAACCAGGGAGAACAGCCATCAGTGGGCACAGCACCAGAACTGTTTGAATCACTGAACAAATCTGAGATGTGGGCGGCGATTCAGAGGTCTGGAACAAGGCGAGATATTGTAAGAAATCTACCAGACATTTTCTACTTGTATTTGATTTTTGCCTGTATTTGATTTGCCAGCACATTGCTTTATCAGAGGGTGCATTGTAATGTGGCAAAAGTTGAATCAAGTTGAGCCGGAAGCAAAAGTTGAACTCTGCTCAACTCTTGTTGTTCAGGCCCTGCTGTGCCAATGCAGTGGCCTCATTGAAATGAATGACGACATTGTGTTTTTTGACACAGTGCTGTTGTCAGTCTGTACACAGCTTTGAGCTATGTGTGTGCTGAACCAGCCAGCTGATGTGTGGAAAGGAAACTGCATCACCATCAAAAGGATATACCATCTGAAAATCCACACAGGAGAACTACACTGCCGCTTGCACCTCTGTCACACTTCTGTTTGGTGTCTTTGGTAGTGCAAAGTTTTTTCAGACAGCCCCAACATGGGGGCCAAGTCTCCCACATGAACAGTGTCTCAGTGACAGTTAAAAAATAAAATAAAAAATAAAATAAAATAAGACATTCAAACTTTTGTCTTATTTCAACATTGGATACACCCACAGATAGTCTGTCTTCGCACCCGTACTCTCAGCATCTGTCATCTTTTTGCTCGGTGCCCCAAGCAATTCCTGGAACAGAGGGTACAATGCATGCACACACACACACACACACACACACACACATGCACACACACATGCACACACACACGCAGACACTTACATTCACCCCTACTGTACTTTTCAATTTAAACTGTACAACTAAATCCAACAACAAATCACCTCTAAGTAAGACAAGAGAACAGCTCATGCACAGCAAAATTACATAAGTGTTGTTTTATTTGTGTTACTGTAAATGTTCAACCCTTCAGTCATATTGGTGTCTTGTTATGTCAGAGCAACTCAGAGTGTATTCATTATCAAAATTATAAGAATTTGTGGATGACCTCATGAGGACACAGCCATCAGGATTTTGCATTTTTAAACCAAGACTCAGTATTGAGGTTTAAACCAGTAAACATTTATGCAATGGGAAAATTGTCACTATGATGAAAAATCCTTTCATTTTCTTTATGCCCAGTCATTGCGAAATTGTTGACACAATAGCTGGAGAACCTGACAGTATAATTCAATACAACAACAGTAACACCCTCCAAAAATCATTATATTCTTATTGTTTGACAGCTCATGACATAGTGTCAACTAAAATTAGATACCCTAAACTTTATGAAGTATATTTTGTGTTGCAAGCCTACTAGATTGCAGTGGACTGGATTGTATTATATAGTATAAATATTTCTTTTATATCCAACCATTGGTCTCCAAACAAGCACTGAATGAATAGGATACTGAGCAATGAGAACATCAAATGTCGTGCTATACAGGATAGATCCTATTCAGTCATTAACATCTCAATCTGGAGGCATAAAATCACTTAAGGCGTTTTATCGCACAAGCTATGAGTCCAAATTTATGAAATCACTCAGACAAATGTCAAATACAGATAACATGAAATGTGAATTCATATTGTCATGCACAGTGGATGAGTTGTTGTAATGCTGAAGCCTTCAAATAGGCTATATAAACAGGAACAGGCAATTAATATGCCTCAATGACTAATTCCATCTGAACTATGTGACTCATAAAAATAAAACATTTGTCCTTGCTTCTTGTTTACCACTTCTTCAAGAGGCAGTACATTTTATGAAATTATCAACAGTTTATTTGCCCATGACCCTCCTATTTCACTCAGTGAGCAGCAACAGATCAGACACAGGACTATTAAGCACTTTGCATAAGTTTGTCACAGAAAAACAACTTGAAGAGTAAAATGAAAAGAGGTCAGGTTCAGTTGGTTTTCTGTAAAATACTTGTTCTTGCACTATTTTCCCTCAGGTGCTAATTCAGCCCTATTCAAGACAGCCAGCATTTCCATCACTGTGGAGGACACAGCGTGCAGTGTTTGTGTATCAGTGTAAGAGAAAGGTCACAAAGAAAAGGACTTTCCATCACTTGTTGAAGCACTCAACACTCTTGCCCCAATGAGATAGTTTCCGAGATGAATGTTCACCTGGGGCCCTCATCACCCCACCTATGACACGCGGTGCAATGGAAAGACTCTTTTCAGCTGTCAGTTAGATATAAGCTGTTATCAGGGCATCGATGTTGACTGAACACTGTCCAGATTTAGTTGAAAGGAAAACTGACTAATTCATTAGATGGTAATGGAATAATGGCAGTATTCTGTAACTATCAAAGGAAAGCTATTTGTGTGTGTGTGTGTGTGTGTGTGTGTGTGTGTGTGTGTGTGTGT
>NW_019474271.1:0-1730 GCF_002814215.2 Seriola lalandi dorsalis | reverse complement strand
ACTTGTCTACAATCATTGACTAAAGAGGAAATTAACTGTGTGCGATTTGTGGTAATTTGACGTAAAGACAACCTGGATGCTCAGAAAAGTGCTTTGTCCCAGAGTCCCAGCACAGATTTGGAAATGTGCTCTGGTTTGTTTGGGGATCAGTATTTCTGGTTTCTGTATGAGTATGTGGTAGAGTAAGAATAAGAAGATGAATAAATAAAAACAGCCTCTACAGTCCCTCTAGACAATAGAGTCATTAAAGGGGAGTCATAGTGAGTCACACTGTCAATGCTAATTTTCGTGTGAGGGGCACTGGGAATCATTGGTTTTCTATCATGCAAGACACAGAGACAATATCCACTCTCTGTAATCGATACAGACAATTACAAACTACTCTACATGCTCTTTAGATGGAGGTAAGAAAGAGCCAAGAACCGATCAAAGTCAGCCAGGGTCAGAGGGTCAAACCACTAAAGCATGTCATGAATGAAAGTAATGCCACCTTGAGCCGCACTGCACCAGTGAGATGACAGGACAGACTGCTATCAGGGGCGTCCCAGACTTCTGAAGCTGCAGGGTGGGGTCACCTTGAGGTTTGGAGGACTCATACTAAACAGAAACAGCAGGCAGTGTAATTAAACAAGTAGTTTAACT
Organism: Seriola lalandi dorsalis; assembly: GCF_002814215.2. Taxonomy (NCBI): domain Eukaryota; kingdom Metazoa; phylum Chordata; class Actinopteri; order Carangiformes; family Carangidae; genus Seriola; species Seriola lalandi. Next base: position 1,088 of record NW_019474271.1, on the reverse strand, counting down.
ACATTTTTCAGTAGCTTGCTGGTACTTCAGCTACAGTCATATGTGCATGGTGATTGAAATAGTTAAACTACTGGAACTACAAACAATTTTTGGCCATAAAAGGAATTATTTTTGTTTGTCTGCTGTAATTGAAGGCTTTCTCAGGCAATGCATTTATCAGGCAGTCACCACCACACACTTGACCTTTGTGTAGAGCATATGCATTTAAGCCAGGAGTGGGCGTTGCTCAGTGGTTACACAGCTACAGAGTCCTCATGGATAAACCTCCTGAATCTCAGCCTGAGGAAGAATCACCATGACCATACTTGAACAATTATTGTTAACCGAACCGACGTTCCAGGACTTTTCCATGAAAACTGGGGTATTTTAGTTTTTTTGTTTGTCCGAATTTTCACTGCTCTTGTTAAATGCACTGCGGGATTTGGCTGTGAGTTGATGTATGCTGCCTGTGAGTTCAGCCTTTTTATACCCAGGTAGTGAGGGTTGGTACGAGGTATCATTTCCTTTGTAGGGTTGTGCTGGTTTTCCTTCTGTTTTGTCAGACTGAGACTCTGATCCAACATCCCCAGAAAACTGCTACAAGGCGACTGGTAGCTTACAAAGCTATAAGTAGCTTCCCCAACACAGTCAGCATGGTGAAAGCTACTATATGGGCTCAGCATTCACATGACTGAAGTTATGATTCATGAAATCCATGTTTTATGATCATGGTGAAACATTTTGTGTTAGGTAGTCATTGCTGTTATTTTCTGCTCTGCACCTTGTAGACATCACTGTAACCAGGTCTGTGGTGTGTGTTTTCCTTTGTCTTTGAGTTATATTTATCATTGCTCAGACTAACTATTTACTTTTTCCATATATATTTCAAGCAATTAGGTGTTGTTCTTGCAAGACATACTTGGTATTTCAGTAGAAATCAGTGTGTAGAGTTTCTTAACTTTGAGGTCAAGACCCCACTTGGGGTCAGCTGATATGCAGACGGGGTCACCGGAGATGTCTAAAACCGATGATGTGTGGTCTATAAGGTTTTGAGATATTTTTCCAAGCTTCCTTTGTGCCTTTGAAAATAGGATAGTAATAGAAGTTTA
>NW_019474270.1:0-1741 GCF_002814215.2 Seriola lalandi dorsalis | reverse complement strand
GGGGGGGGGGGGGGGGGGGGGGGGATCTTTTGCCTTTTTTGATGAGTGAGGGCTATAAAAAGCGCTGTCGCCCTGCAAGGTGGCAGTTGGCTTGGCATCTATTCGCTGCATTGTCCCTCTCCCTGTCACACACAGATAAGATCCAGTGCTCGCCCGGCCATTCCTCTCGCAGCTCTGACACACATAGACATACAGCACATGCACACACACTGCTAACACACTGAACAGAAATGGGTAATCTGCTGCAATCTGCATTTGTAACAGTTTTAATGTCAGAAATGTACAGTAGCATCGCCTCAGACAACCTCTGCAGTCTGCTCATTGACTCAGGTGTCATTCTTTGTTTTTTCCAGAGTGGGGTAAGTGAAAAGGAAATCAGCATGCCCTCAGACACCTGGAGCATTGATTACTCTTTCTGTCCTCATCTCACCTTTTTCTGTGGAACTGCTCAGCTTTATAGATCAACACTGGCGTATGCAGGAGGACACAGCGAGGCAGATATAGACTTCAAGGCATGCACAGAGGCCCACAAGATGTACAGATGCGGATGCACACAGACACGCACACGCTGGTGTGACTGACTGCACACTACAAAGTGTGCACTTCTCCCACATGAAGAACTTGTATTTGTGCAAAAAATGAACACCCCCACACAAATAACATAAAACTGAGAGAATTTATTCCTGACACATATTATATAAAGGGACACGTGCTGAACAGAAGACTGTGTAATGCTAATTGAAGGCTTTCAAATTCATTTAATTCACTGTTGAAATAAATTCACTGGAGCAGCCTGCATGAACATCTGTCATCATAGATGTAACTCAGTCCGTATTTCATCCCCAGAATAGAGCAGGCCTCTTGTCCTGACATGGTTTTAAGAAAATGGACTTGGCAGGGGACAAAGTTGAATAGTTGTACACCATGAGAGTGACCAACAACTCTTCATAAGCAAATAACAAAGTAGGTTCTTTGTCACTGCTTTCCAAAGCAACCCATACGATGGATATGAGCTTTTTATGATCTGCTACCCTTAGTTAAGGTGTGGTTCATTTTAGGCAACATGGTAAAAGAAGAAAAAATTCCCCTTTGCTACTTGGTGGACAATTTCTCCCCACCGCAAGACATCTTTGTCAGGGAAACATATTTAAACAAACAACCAGTCCTTCTTATTTTTTCTGCAGAGGACTGTAACCCCAAAAAACCTAGATTTGGATTTAGATTTTGGGACTGTAATAAAATGCATGTGTATATTACATGCGTTTATTTTTTTGTTTTGAATTCTCTGAGTTCTGCTGGCACATCTGTATAGCGCCCTCTTGGTGACACAGACACTATTCCTGACAGCTCAGCCAACAAAGAGCAGAGGGCAAGCGTTTGAGGAACGTGACATGACAGCAGAGTTCAGCACCACGGACAGCGACACCAGGTACAGCTGATGGGAACAGGCATACAGTGAAACTGTAGGAGCCACTGCAGAAGATTTATCCTGCGTCTATCCTTTATTTGCCAGTTGAGAATTCCTCCTCAGTGGTTATAGGCCTACAGTCAAACACAAATATTATAAATCAGGGTTATGGTTCTAAACCAACTCATAACCAGATAACCTAGAGTAAAACACAGTAAGAATAAAAACAATTGTCAAATAATCGTAAACAATTAATTAACATAGATGGGACAACATTTGTAAGGACTGATTTCTTTTTTTTTTTTTTTTTTTTTTTTTTTAATTTTTTTTGCA
>NW_019474269.1:0-1731 GCF_002814215.2 Seriola lalandi dorsalis | reverse complement strand
GAACTATTAAGGTTATGAGACTATAAAACTGATTTGGTTATTGTTCCCGGTTTCCGGGTGGTGCCCCGCATTACTAATTAATTAATATTGATTAGCATAATAATACTGATTAATAATTAATTAACGCTATATTTCCATGATTTATTAAGGATTTTAAGGATCCTTAGTTAATAACCAAAGTGCTCCTACCGGACCCAACAGTGGTACTCTCCTTTTCACAGAGTTTTAGCAACAAGGTAATGTTGGCTGGCTTATGAAGTGTCTGTGCATACACAGGGAAGATTATTGGTGCCATATCATTAAATGTCGTGTGGGACTTATGAACTTTGTAAAATGACTTAAATTAGTGGTTTTCTGGTCTTAACATTTGCATATTAGTGATATTGCATATCATTGCAAAACAAACAAATGAATATGATGAATAAAAAAAAAAAATAACTAAAACTTTTCTTGCTGCTCTAAGGCTCAGCTTATAACACCCTAATGAAAAAGGAAAAAGGTGTGGAGTGTAGTGGGGTGTTTCAGATCAGCTTGTCAGAAAGTCTATATAAATCATTAAACACTTACACAGTACTTCAGTTCCTGTTTCGACCCTCTTAGAGAGCCCAATGTAAGACTATGCATTATTTGAATTAGCTGTACATTGTCATAGATGTAAATGTTGTTACCATGATCTGTTTGCTTTTCGCTATATGACATTGACACCTCTAATATAATCAAATATTAAATAAATAAATAAAAGATTAAAAATTAAACACCTAAAAGCATAAACACAGAAAAACATAGACTTAAAAATACATTTTGAAAATAGTACTTAATTTTATTTTATCTATTGCATGCAGCATTACACCATCACTGCCCTCATGCCAGAAAACAATTGTGCTGTCAGCAGAAATACTTTTTACACCTCATTGCTTCCATCTGTACCAAAAACTCTGGCAGTTTGCTTTACATACAGATGCCAGATGCAGGCATTATTGCTGGACTGGTACTCCACCTGTTCAAAGAATTTGTTTGGGAAATTTCTCCCATCACATATCTGTGCACTTTGAAAAATACAAGCTTTGTATGTGCAGCACAGATGAAAATCGAAAGTGGCACAAATGCGCAAGTTTCCATTTGGAGTGCTTATAGTCAGCATGTTTCTCAGTGTGTTAAACGTAGGACTATTATTATTATCATAAATGCAAACAACCATGAAAATAAACTGAAATCAGTCTTTCCCAGAAAAAAAACACACACATACACACACAAATGATTGAAATCAACCAACCTAACCAACTCAAAAAAGTTAAATTGATAACTAATTTCCACTAACTGTCTTGAATTTTGCTGTGATGGGATAAAGATGTCCATCAGATTATGCACTATAATCTGAAGCTTCAAACATAGCTTTGTCTGTGTAGCACAATAAAATTGTCGGAGATATCTCAACAAAACCCGTCAATATATGATAATCCACAGTCTTATGATTTATCACATTTAGGAGGTCAGTCTGCTCTTTATATGTCGCACTGTGTACTTGAATAACATCAGAGGAAAAATGAAAATGTGGGCTTTAGATATTGCTGGTTATCTCTTAAAGCCTTTAAGTCAACACTGTTAGGAATAAGGAGAAATGCTGTCCCTTGAGTGATCACTGCACTACAGGGGCTTTTCTTGATAACGAGGGGGTTTTATCTCAGTGTGATATTCATCAACTACTTAGACATGATAAACCACATGTATTTA
>NW_019474268.1:0-1732 GCF_002814215.2 Seriola lalandi dorsalis | reverse complement strand
TATTTTGTTCCATATGAAGAAAAGAATGGATTTGGGCAGGAAAATCCCATTTGCATTTTTATTCCGATAGATCAGCTGTTAAAATGTAGTTAACACGTTGTAAATACTGTCTTGAATCTATCAGCCTAATACAGCCACCTAGTGGCTGTATGTTTCACAACATGTTAATTATCACTGAATATTTTATCACACTGTAGCTTTATTCTGTAAATTTCTCCTAAATTAGGACATCAGTAGAGAAAGTGGATCATCAAATTATTTTTACATATCTTTAAGAAAATAAGGAAATCAAGATTATAAAGTAGCCTACTTGAGAAAAAACAATCAGAAATTCAAATAAATGTACTCATAAATGATTCCATGTTTTTTTGTGGTCTTATATACAGGGATTTCTTTTTTGTGCTACTGAGTCAGTAAAATTTTACTCTTTAAACTAAAATTTTCAAAAATTCAGAAGATAATTTGATTAAGATTCAAATTTTAATTTAATTGCAGATTATTTTCCAGTTCAAAGCCCTACTGTCAACCATCAAAGTGGATAAGACACTGAACCCCAAATTGCTCCTGATGGTCAGGCCAGCACCTTGCATTGCAGCTTTTTGCTGCTCGTGTGAATGAGTTCTGTATAAATGCATCTATTTACCATTCATTTCATAGATAACAATGGCTATATTTTAGTTTATTATTCAAACTAAATGACAGACATATTCAAGAAAACACTTTATTCAACTGAAAGACAAAAACAACAGTCCTCCCATGCTTTCCCATTTATGTAACACAAATAATCCATTATATGGATTGGCTATTTTTAAAACTGTCAGATGAAAAATACAAAACATGACTGCTCTGCTGTATTAACTGTACCTGTAAAATGAAAGAGATGCACAGCTATCATAATTCTTACAATGTTCTGCTGAAAAACTAAAGAGTAATACAGCTGGACATTCCATCTTTAACTTTTTGACATCTATTGAGGACTGCGTACCATGCAGCACACAGAAATCACTGATATTGTCACTAAAGGCTCTAATATTTGGTCAATCAAAGCTGCAAATATGCTTTTATATATTAAGCATATCATTAGTGACATCTCAAACCATATAGTCAGTTGGATTATTTTCAGGGTTATTGTTGGTATCCAGTAATAAATCCAGCCAAAAGGGACTAACCACACCCTCTGGATTGTCTGTCAAAGGGCTACTTCTATGGAGGTCACTCTCCTGGAGGTGTCTTGGATCACACAGAGCGTCTGGCACCGGCTGATTTCCATTCTCAGGTGTCAGGTCACCAGAAATTGAAGTTGCACTTTGAAACACAACCAATGGGACAAGCGGTTGGTTTGTAAATTCTACTGCAGAAACACTGTCAGTTAGGCCAACCAGGGGTGAATCAATTTGACTTTGATCTCCTGGGGGTAAGATGACATTTGTTACAGTCTTCTGTTCAGGTGGGCTGTAGGATGGGCCAAAGTCCATTGATGAAAGACCAACAGGATCCATCAGGCCAGGAGGGACATCCCACAGCACATGGCTTGAAGTTGTGTCCAGTCCCATCTGTGGTGAAGAGGAGCCTGCTGATGTGAAAGCACATGAAGTAGGGTTCATAAATGCAGGGGTAAGGTTCATCCAGTTATTTTCCACAGACTGAAACGAGGCAGAGAGAGATTGATCCTGGCACACTGGCAGCATTTGTCCCCGAGGAACAGCTGATTTGTCCAGCAGTATTGGCGGGG
>NW_019474267.1:0-1732 GCF_002814215.2 Seriola lalandi dorsalis | reverse complement strand
GTGTGTGCGTGTGTGCGTGTGTGTGTGTGTGTGTGTTTGTGTGTGTGTGTGTGTGGTGAGGGGGGGCTTTATGTTTCATATGGAGCAGAAACATTGTAAAAAATGTCTGAAAATACCAAACTCTGCGGGTCTACAGTGGCCAGTTTCAGTTTGTAGCTTTTAACAATGACAACAATGTAACACAAAAGGAAAAAAAACAAATAGAGCAGGTATTTTTGGCGAGCCATCAGTCTTCTCCTTGTCTGTCTCTCCTGTGGGTTCCACCATCAGCTCCACAGCACACTCTCTGTCTCACACACACACACACACACTGCTCTTGACTGGCAGGGAACAGAGAGAGAGGGGAGAGAGGAGGAGATCTAGGGGAAGGGAAAGGGGTGGTGGTAAGGGATGAAAACATGAGGAAGAGAGGGAGGGAAAGAGAGGGAGGGGCGGGATAAGGGAATTCCCTTAGCAGTTGTTATTGATTCCGGTGTTTACGGGCGAATAGTTTAGTGCCGTTTACAAAACAGAACAGATGCAGCCAGTGAGCAAAAAGGTAAACAATTGCTGTGTGGCGGGCTGCCAAATCCCCAGTCTGATGTATTAAACTCACGGTGAAGAGCATTTCCCCTTTGGCTGCACTTATTGCCACTTCATTTCCTCTTCGCTCACATACACACTCTCTACTTTTTGCCACCTCTCCCTCTCTCTCCCTGTGTCTCTCTCTTTCTCTGTTGTTCCCTCGTTTATCTGAGGAAAAAAAGGAGAAGGGCGTAGGGCGCTTTTTGCCGTCTGGCTATTTCTTGTCCTTCTCTGACCCAGGAGGCCCAGTTCTTCCTAACAGAGCCATTAGTAGGGGGAATTGCATGTGTCTGACATGGCCGAAAACCAATTATTAGACACTTTCTACCAAATGATGCCCAAGTCTTTGGGGAATGGGCAATCATGCAATAATTTAGCCACTGATTTAATTTCTCTCCAGCACAGCATCTCTCCCCCTCTCATCCTCTGTCCCTCATTTTCCTCTCTTTCTCTCATTCTGTCTCTCTGTAGTGTAAATCAGACCATCAGAGGGGTGGTCTGCTTCTCTCTTACCACACTACCCGGCTGGCCTCCAGTATCTTATCATGTGATCACTATTTATGAAGAAGAGTTTTCTGTTTGTGCAGATTTGTGTGTTGTACAGCACCCTCTAGTTTGGTTTCATTAGATCCAGAGAGAAAAGGAAGAAATAATTTCAGAAGGTAAGCATTTTTAGCACATCTTACATATTAGAAATAAAATATGCTTTATGTATTGCATAAAATGCATAACACTAAATTAGACATATAATAAAAAAAAAGTTGGTAAAAAGTCAAAAGTAATTTTTTATTAACATCCTGGAAGCTGCATTTTGGACAAGTTGTAGGTGCCTAAGAGCTTCTATGAGTAGGCCTAAAAAGACAATAATCTAACCAGCGGAAAGTAAAAGCATGGATCAGCTTTTTGAGATACTGTCTAGACATCAATCCTCAGACCCCATCTCAGATGATAAAAGAGTGATGTGATGTGACTGTTAAAATTTAGATTCTAATCCACAACAACACCCAAAATCTGACCTGATTCTAAGGATCCAAGGACTGAAACCACGTATTTCTGATTTGTTTTTATTTGTTGAAGTCAATCTGTTCATTAAATGCCTTCAAACTCTGGGTTGATGGGATCATAGTCAACAGGCTATGGAAAGCTATGAAGATTTGGATGTTATCTG
>NW_019474266.1:0-1732 GCF_002814215.2 Seriola lalandi dorsalis | reverse complement strand
TGTGTGTGTGTGTGTGTGTGTGTGTGTGTTTTGTACCTGTTCTCCAGAGTGCACCAACCACAGTGGGCGTCACCTGCTCCCAAACAGTCACTGCAGCTCTTCCACTGGTCACATTCTGCCACTTTCACCCTCAGCATCTGAACATCACAGCACAAAGACAAAGCAGTTACATCAGTTGCAGTCAACAGTACAACAGTATAACATATGTAACATACAACAAGATTTCAGTCCTGGTTGATCTGGTGACATATTTGGTTACTAGTGGTATCTGAAAGTCTGGTTTCATACTACATGTCCCAGAATCCTGGAGACAGCAAACACTCTGTGAGCAGATATTTTGTCATGAATACAACAGAGGAGCATTCTCACATCGTAGGTAAATGGAGGTTGGCAGTTTGAGCTGACAAAGTCATGAAAATCTTATGGATTATTACTTTAAAGTAAAGTGTTACTAATCACGTTACATGTTGCATTCCAACATGCTTTGGATGATCTTGTTTGCCACTTCTGTGTCTGAAAAGATCTTTATCTTTATCAGTGTGCATGTCAAACCATCAGTTCTTGCACACACCACAGTCAACTAACAATCAGATGCTTCTTGCATTGGACAACAGAACTGCTGGAGAGGCAGCCACATCCTGTGCAGCAGTGAAACCTATTGTAGGTCTATACACGTGGGTATCTTTGCCAAATATGTGCAAGTGTTCAGCTAAATTGAGGTGAGGAGGATTCACCAGCTGTGAAATGAGGTCTGATTGTGGCTATTATGATCCTTCTTCATGCTGACATGAATAAATCAGTGGCAGAGGCAGTGAGAATCAACAAGCATCCTGAGACTGCAGTCTCAAACTTCAGCCACATTCTTACATGGTGAGAGGTCATGAGGTAAAGGAAGTTCCGGTCATTGGGGTCAAAAGTCATGATGTGGTGGACTGCCTCGCTGGCTGGCAGCTTCAGTGTCCAATGACTGGCCAAGGTCATGTTCGCCAGGAGGGTCAGCTGTGAAGAAGAGCAGAGGACACAGGTTGGATGGCGGCATTGGAACAGATGCAGAATAAATGTGTTAATTCAACAAGGAAAAGTCAACTGAGCTACTCTTTGCTTCACATCTCAAATACTGAGAATTGCTCAATATAACCACAGACGTTTTCTGTTCATCAGGTGGCTCAGTAAGAGCCAATCCGGGGTCATGTTCAGCAACACCTCAGAAGAAGCGGCTTCGTAAGTCACTTCTCCACCTATATATGTCAGAGGATTCATGGCAGCAACTTTCACATCGTGCTCACACCTCTAACTTTGAGGCAACAGCTACCAACAATGAGCACTGATGTGTTTTAGCAAGATAAATGTATTATTTTATATGGAAACTGTAGCTCATCCAAATCTGAGCGAGATACACAAAACAGCACCAAAAGCTCTCATTGTTTATGAAATTAATGTATAAACAATAGCCGCCAGATTTAGTGAAGTGTGTTTGTCTTTTATTTCAAAGTATTTTTTACATGCTCAACCTTCTCAAGTATATTTTAGGAGGCCCTTTGTTCAAGCAATGTGCCTAATCTCGTTCCCCTAAAGCGGTGATTTATCTACACACTGGCCGTCCTACAACTCCAGATAATAAAGCGGGTGACATGTTCTCACGTACGCACAAACATATGCGCACACACAGACAGACACACACACACACACACACACACACACACACACACACACACACACACACACACACACA
>NW_019474265.1:0-1732 GCF_002814215.2 Seriola lalandi dorsalis | reverse complement strand
ACACACACACACACACACACACACACACACACACTGACTGGCCTTCTCTTCAATTACCTCTTCCAGTGAGTCCAATCTAACTAAAATTGACATGTAAATGTTAATGCTCAGGAGTAAAGCACAGCACAGCAGGCTGACTGAGGTTGAATTGGTCTGACCAAATGACTATCGATCTCAGCTTGGGGGTGGTGGTGGTAGTAGTGGTGAGGGGTGTTTCTGACTAGACTCTGCTGGCCATGCCTCTCTGTCCAGACAGATTCGCAGTAATAGAGATGTCAGAAAGGATCACTCATAAGCCCTCAGAGACACTGCACACAGCAACTCAACGTCAGTGTGATGAGATGGAGCTTTTTATTTTAAAATGCAGATGGTTACTTACATAATGTAAAAAAAATACTACAAGTTAAAGGTGCAGTAAAATGTTTTTATAGTAATTATGGATCAATGACTGTATAGTGTGAAAGGCTCTTCCCCACAGTTCTCTAGAGCCCTTAGCCTCTTTGAGCACATTGTTTTCATTTTCTGACCCTCAGCAGCAGCTATCATCTGTGAACAGGCTCAGATAAACTCACAGAACTGATCAGATACAGTTAGTGACAATATGCGGACTATGCAGCCACTAGGGGGCCCCAAGCTGCAAGTTCAGCCTCAATGTATTTGGGGAGAATTAAAATTACCTGTCTTTATTTGTATCATTAGGCTGTCACGCAATGAGTATAAACTTGTTCATAACCATACCACCTGCACATCATGTCAGTGAAGAGAAAAACGGTAGTATTAGTAATGGTATCATGATATCAAAAAGGACATATCCCTCTCGTGCAGAAAAAGGAAGAGAACTGAAGAAGAAAAACTCAGCTCCCTTGACATGGCAGCTGTCTAAATGGAAGGGCTGGAGGAACAGACACCAACACATAAGACGCTGATTTGGGTTTTGGAGAGAGTGGAGGAAAGTTAGAGGGTTATGATCAGTGTACACCACCGGCGGATTTATTCCACCCTCAACATAAACTTCAAAATGTTTCAAGGCCCAGATGAGTGCTAATGCTTCCTTTTCGATAATAGAGTAGTTCAATTCATGCAAGTTGAACTTTTCAGAAAAGAAACTCACCGGACAATCGACACCCTTTTCATTTGCCTGCATGAGTAAAGCCCCAGCACCCACCTTACTAGCATCCACATAGAGCAAGAAGGGCTGGTTCATCTGAGGAGCCGCTAAGACAGGGGCAGAACACAACAACGCTTTCACAGAGTCGAAAGCTTCTTGACAGTGAAGAGACCATTCGAATTTAACCTTCTAAGGGAAGTGAGCGGAGCAACGACTGTGGAGAAATTTTTACAGAATCCACGGTAGTAACCCACCATCCCCAAGAACTGAGAAAGTTCCTTCCTGGTCGTTGGCGTGGGAAACTGATCAATTGCTAACACCTTAGCCCTTACTGGGCACACCTGCCCCAGGCCAAATACCTTACTCACATTATGCATTTTTAATAGTAAGCGATGCCCAGGCTAACCGGTCAAACAGGGCCTGGATGCGCTGAAGGTGATCTTCCCAGGAGTCACTATAAATCACAACATCATCCAAGTACACAGCACAGCCCACCAATCCAGACACCACCTTATTCCTTAGGCGCTGGAAGGTAGCTGGGGCACTACGTAACCCAAATGGCATAACCGTGTAGGAATACAACCACTGGGTGTAATAAATGCTGCAATCTCCCTAGCTCGAGAC
>NW_019474264.1:0-1732 GCF_002814215.2 Seriola lalandi dorsalis | reverse complement strand
TCAATTAGCAGGAATGAGATGCTTTGCTCCACTGCAGATGACTGTGTGATTTGTCTCAACAGAAGCCATGCACCTAAATACCATTGTGTGATGGTGTGAGGCAATCTACGCTGGAACAATCAAGTCTTCGCCTCAAGTCAAATGACAAATCTGGAGTGCAACCTCACCTCAATCAACTTGAATAATTAGTTGACAAAAGAGGCTTAACCCTAAATTCAGCCATTGAACAGATGAAGATGACCAACATGAGCCTCTTTGAAAATAAAGTGTACGGCTCTGAAGTTATAAACCACACACAAACACTACAAACTCCTGCTCATTATCCTGCCTGGTATTTAGTCATCTTGTCTTAATTAGAGAGTATATTATATGTCTGGTGCTGGAGCTCTTAATTTTCTTTATCTGCTGTGTTTATGTTCTGCGCTGCACTAAAGTTTGTTCTGTGTTGTAAATGTCAGAGTTATTTTTCACCCAGACTCAAACCACTTGCAACAGCCTGGCTGTGTGGCAATAAAAGGATCTTGAACTTAGACAATTTATCAGACAGAAGGTGGGAGAGTATTTTTTGCCATATCTGATATTTTAAATGTGAGTAGTATTCAGTGTCTCTGATGAAGAGTGGGGGGCAAGTTCATTTCTGAGATATCATATTATTTACATCAAAGGGCTTGTATAAGCAGAAAATATAATAAATAATCTTTTTAATACAAACCCTGATTTCATTTACATTGCAAGCATATGAAATATTATAACTTATGAAAACAACGAGCACTTTGCTCAAGGGAAAATGTATGTGGGCTTGTGTAGCAGTGCATAAGAATCTTAACTGAGAGATGTGTTTAATAATGCACACAGTGTGTTCATGTGAGTGTACAGTTGGGGGGTGCAGAATGAGACAATGCAGTTTACTCTGAAGTTACAAACACATTAATGCAACTCAGACACATTTGATTGCTTACAAAGACATTTTCAAGCAACAATCCCACCCCACAAATAAAAATGAATAAAGAAATAAAAAAAAGTCTGAATGAGCATCTGCACATGCACTTAGGAATGTGTGCATGCTTAAACTCACCCTTATTTTACTGTCGGCACCAGGATACTCCTTTTCCTCCAGGGCTTCCCATCTCTGGTCAAACTTGGACACCAAAGGATCATCAAAGTCAACAATCTGAAAGCCCGACACATTGGCACCACCATACTGGATTTTGGATAGATCTCCATCAACGAAACCCTGAAAAAATGAAAACAAAAACCCAATTATTGTCTCTATGATCACTGCATAACAGCAAATGGAAATTTAGAAAGTGATAACACAATCTTTAATAAGTGTCGAAGTGGTTTAAACTTACCAGATTGGCTATAATGTAGTGGTAGCCTTTAACATGTCTGCCAATTGTGATGACCTGTACAGTTATGAAATACACAAATTTTAGGAAGTGTAAGAAACCACCCACTGTAGAAAATAAATAAATAAAGTAAACAATATACTTATTAAATATATCTGACTTCTATATTGACTTTCACTGTAACGTTTTAATGGACCAAGAGTGTGACAGTTAGAGATAAAACAATCATAAACATAATAATACCCATATGCCAACTACACAAATCTAACATTATACTCAAACATTATAATTTATCACTTTCATGCCTAACATGTGTGACAGTCCTGGCCATTATCACCAAATAATAGTCACAGTCTTGTAAGACAGTCTCATGCTGTAGATAT
>NW_019474263.1:0-1733 GCF_002814215.2 Seriola lalandi dorsalis | reverse complement strand
GACTAACTGCATTAATGAGGGTAAAGAAGGACCTGAGCATTTGCAGATAGGTTGACTGATGAAAGCTACAATTCCCTGCTTACTTCCCCCCTCTTCTTGACCCTGAAGCAGCGCGATGGGAAAATAAATGTTGCCAAAGCTACCCTTAAAAAGAAGCTATCTAAAACATTAATTCATTATAATTCAACAAGCAGTTTCAGAAATTTAATCCAGTAATTCCAATAATTCCTATTAACCAAGGAACTGCAGGCTGCCTTTTTCCCACTTATCTTTAATTCCTGTTTTTGAGCTCATTACTCTTCAGTCAGAGCACATGCATTGGTAGTTATCACTTCAAAGTCAATAATCAGTTTAGCTTTAAATATATTGCATCACCAGCACAAGCATGAGACTAAGACTTATTGCGATATTTTCACTTTGAAATAAGTTGTGATGACATACTCAAATCTTTGCAAAAACTCTTTGCTGTAATAAGCAGCAGTCCCCGTGCTCCCTGCTTTCATTTGGTCCAATTTAGGAGATACATGGTGCCATGTGCTGCAAAATCCTAGCAGCACTTCCTGCATACTTGCGCAACAGGAAGGGTAAATAATGAAGCATGTCAATAGAGCACTGTTCACTGGGGCTGTAACCTACGTGCACCATCAACGGTTGTTTTCACAATCAATCTGAAACTAGGATCCTGATAAAATAAAATAAGAGCTGCCTGCAGCCACGAAATAACTAAGTAGAATGGGAGGTTTGCAAAATATGCTGGAATAATTCTAACTGTCTTGAGCATACCGGCTGTATCGGGTGTGAATCAAAGTTCAACAAGCCTGTGATATGGGCAGCCTTGAGCCATGACATGCGGCGAAATCTAAAGAATCTTTGTGTGTGGTCATAAGTCTTCTGATAAGCCAGCTGAATTCTTAGCACTGTGCAACTCAGTGAGGGGACTCAGCATGACGCCACAGCCTGAGAAAGCTCTTGATTTCTATGCCTGTTTTCATGATATGGTGCTTGGACGCTGGGCCTTAGAACACCATGGGGCTTACCAAGAATTAACCTTCACACAGCAGTGATCCTACATGTAAAATAATTTATGTGCAACTTTCATCAGTGAGACAGGTGTTTGAGACACGTCTAGAGCTCGGTGAAGCCTAGCAATCCCAAGCTGTGTCTGAGATGGAACTGACACGCTCATCTCTCTGGAAGGCTAGAGCCCTGCTCACATGTTTCAAATACAAAGCAGGTGGTCCCTTACCTGCCACATTAAAGACAAGATCTGACACGGTAATGAAAATGGATAAAACTATATGGCGCCTAAGCATAGTTTTAAGGCCTAATTTCAGGGACGAGCCAACAGTGAGCAGGTACTGCAGCGACGTGAACTGCAGATCATTATCACTGTCGGGCTGTAAGTAAAAAACATTACGCACAGGTAAGGCTAATTTGACATGAGATGGGGAGTTGAGCTGAAGAACTGCACTCATTTTGGGAGCCAGATGGCCTTCTATTCAGAATTTAGCTCACAGGATGCGTTCAAGGATTATGAAATCAGCATTGCGTTATCATTAACTTGAGCATTTTGTTGCAACTCAAGTGATTGTGCAGTTTTCTAAAGTGCATCCCTTTATTCCAGTACAGTCTATAATCTAGTTAGAGCTCATGGATATCTAAAAGACACAGGAACCAAAAGCAAATGTATATAAGTCAAATTAAAAAAAAAAAAAAAAAAAAAAAAAAAAGGG
>NW_019474262.1:0-1733 GCF_002814215.2 Seriola lalandi dorsalis | reverse complement strand
TAAAATAACATAAGATTGTCTTATAAGGAAAGTTTATAACAGCAGCCCCATAATCAACATCAGTTTAAAGGCTTCAGTCATTTTGATTATCAGACGCATCAATGAGACGGTCATTGTTGAGCATTAAGGGTCAAGTACAGGCAGCAACTACATTAAATTATCATTAAAGAAGCAGCTTCATAAACAGAAGTTTGATTGTGACCCGAGGTGGTAATTGATTGGTACTGTAGTCCTCAATTAGAAGAGGGATAGTCTCAGAGTTTTGTCGATACAAGTAGACCCAGTGCTGACTGAATTAAATCATCTGTATTTAAAACTGAACTTATAAACTTTACCATATTTACTGCAGGGCTTCTGTTAGTTTTTGACCAGTTCCTTCACAAAATCTAAGGCGTTTTATTTTTCTGTATGTCAAATTGAACTGACTTTTGTGACCAAATATCCTACATCCCCCATGTAACTACAGCCGTTGTATTTATGTTACATAAAAATATGGATATATTCTGTTCATTAAAAATCACAAGTCTAAGTCCTTTCTCGGGCATCTGATGGAATCATGCGTTGCCCCATAGCTTTCACACCTGAAACTGGCAATTGGAATTGACAACTGTCAGCTGTGATCTGCACTGGTATTAATTCAGTTCATAATGTTCATATGGGTTTTGTCTGCACCTCTAAGTGTCATTTTCAGCAAGTCTAATGTGTCTGTTCCCCATTAGCAGTACTTGTGCTTTATTCTAAGCCATTCCAGTTCAACCATGGACATTTTAGGAAGGACATGTTCAACAAGTACATTACCATTACTAAGGCTTTAGTTATATCACCAACTTCAGTAAAATTACAGCTACAAAACTATGTACACATTATATAGTAGTACTGTAAGATTATAGATTCAAACTTGGTTTTTCTGGACTGGTTACCAGAGCATCAGACTAGTCACTCATGGAATAAACTAACCGCAACCAATGCTCCATGTATTCTGCATACAAAGCCAAACTGACCAAAATCAAGCTTATTGCATATTTAAAATACACTATCCAAACACACAGCTTTGATGCCTGATACTATTTGTATAAAACCATTTTACCTATTATATTATATTACCTACTATCACCTATGTAATTGCATGAAACCAAAATTAAAACTCAGGCAGACAACTCAAAAATACAAAGACACTGAATCAATTTGTTTATACAAATATTTATTCTTCCACTAGTCTCTTCAGCCACAGTTTAGATGATGCCAATCTGTGAAGAGAGAGACATGAATTACACATTGTTCATCAACAGCGTGAACAGAACTGTACCTGTATTATCTGGCATCAGTGGTTCCTTTGAATGCATCACAAACATTCAGATTGAATAAAAGTTTACATCACTTGCACAGAACTGACAACTTCTGAAAGCAAACATTACCATAATGTTGAACTGAACTAGCCTTAAAACCCAACCCTTTTACCCTGTTGAATGACTGACATCTCACCTTGTTTGCAACATCCAACGCATCGTAATCTGGTGCGAGACGAACGTACGCCTTCTTCTCACCGTCAGGCCTGAATATGGGTCAGAACAAAACAGACAGTCGAGATGAAATAATGAAAGGACAGTTGCTATCAAGTTTATATTTATAAAAGGTGAGATCAAGTTGTTGTTCAGAAAGCTACCTAGACCACATTTTGAATCAAATCCAAACTGTCAAAACACCAGATGAAATGCCTAGAAAAGGTATATTAA
>NW_019474261.1:0-1733 GCF_002814215.2 Seriola lalandi dorsalis | reverse complement strand
TAGAAGAACAGAAAAAGTCAGAAGTTCTGACAGCAGAGTCCTTCCATATACTCATAAGTAATCATGTGGTCAATATCATCATTATATTATTTAATACATGGTATTTTCAGACCTTCCGTTTCTAACTGGGGTGTTTTAGTTAAAAGGGGTATTTGAGCGATTTAGTATTACACTTTTGTTAAGAAACTCACAAGAGACAATAACAAAACAGAAAAAGAATAGTCAGAAGTGAAGCAGTAGAACTAAGATTACAAAAACAACACATGCACGATATGCGGAGGATAAAGATACATGAAGGTATGTCTTACTCATTGTCTCTTTCTCCCCTTTAGATATCTCAGTTGTGGCAGTTGGAGAATGAGGTGGTGACGGTAGGACTGGAGAGTGGCGAGGTCAGCCAACATCTGGACAGCCTGGCCCTCACTCAGGATGCCCTCGATGAGGAGATTGCAAATTACAACAAGTTACTCACATCCAACCAGGCTAAGATTTCTTCCTTTATTACAATCATCGGGCAGAAGCAGGCCATCATCACAAACTACAATAGAAAGATCTGTCATATCGCAGCCAGCACTGGGGTGAGAGATTCTGCGGAAGAGATGACCCTTGGTTGTCTGTTGTTTATGTGGATGAATTAATGAAAAGCTTTTTGAATTTTTTATATAATAGCTAAATAAGTGCATTGTGTATTAGAAACAATCTTTACAATCAGATATATTAAATTAGATTAGATTAGATTAGATTAGATTAGATTAGATTAGATTAGATTAACTTTATTAATCCCACAACTGGGAAATTCATATATAGTAAAAATGACATCCTGTCTGTGTGATTTGTGTGCCTCCTTTCCCAGAATGAAGACCTGAGTCCTCTGCAGATCAAGGTAGAGGCATTGATGGCTCAGATTGAAGAGCTTGCAGCAAATATCAAGAGTGACCAGCAGCTCTGGATGAAACAGCAGGGGATTCTAGTAGGACTGAGCCAGGAGATAGAGGCCAACAGGAAGAACATGCTCAAACTGCAGACAGAGTACACTGGCATGCAGCAAAAGAAAATACGCTTGGAGAGTATGTAATGTTGTTATTAAGAAGCACACACATGCACAAATAGGTAAACAGGGCACTCAATTAATGTCAGTTGTCATTCAGTTATAAACAGGATACTAGTGATCTTGTAACCACTTAAGAACTATAAGAAGTATTTAGTAACTTCAGCATCTGATAAAAACAGTAAAACCAAATATTAAAACCATTCACATGTACTACAGTCAATCTGTCTTCTTCCATCTGCACTCATACTCAAATGCCTTTGACACCAACTCCAACCCCACCAGGTCAGATTGAAGCAGAGAACCAAGAGCAGACAGAGATGGAGAAGAACGTGAAGATGTTGAGGGGAGACTTGCTGAAGCTCAACACCTTGCTCAGCAAGAACGGACAGCTCAGCCAGGCGCTGGAGCAGGAGAATGCACTGATAGAGACAGATTTCCTTCACAGACTGAAGGTACAGTATAATTGTCAAATTCATCTTTACCTTTCTGATATTCTGCAGTTCTGATAGTAAATGATTACAAAATGTGTTTAGGAGGCAGAGTGGGAGTCAGTTGAGATGCAGATGAAACACGAGAAGACCCAGGAGGAAAAAGAGAGACTCCTCAACAGCCTGGTGGAAGCTGAGTCAGTCACATAATCATTTTTTGCTTGTTCAGTATGAGTTAATATTTATGTGTCTCT
>NW_019474260.1:0-1734 GCF_002814215.2 Seriola lalandi dorsalis | reverse complement strand
TGCACCAGGATTTTTTGGTCTACATGAGCCACAGTACGTACCATATATGAGAAGACAGTGGATATTAACATTATTGACTGCGGGTCTGTGCTCTACAGTATAATATGATGGTTCTCCGTGACTCATGCTGTGTGAACACGCCTGTGTGTGCGAGCGCTTACACTCGAATGAAAACATTACTTCACAATCTCTCAGCTCACAGTGTTATGCTAACATAGGGTCAGCGCCAGTTAGAATGTATGAGCTTACACTGGAACATCTGAAATGTTTTTTTGTGTTATTACTGTATATTTCATTTGTATGACAATTTTTGGAAATTCTGGTAAATCTAAGTGTGTGTGACAGAAGTAAAAGTACTACCTTAATGATTTCAATCCTTGCCTGCATAGGTGGGATAAGTGCAGGTGGGTACCTGCCCCAGAGCATTAAAGATTTACTGTTATCCAACACTACAGCAAGCCAGTTAAAGTGGCAGAACAGAACTAATATTAGACCTTTTCATGGGACGGAATTTTTTTTTACACAAGGTGTATTTCTCCAGGCCTTGGGTAGTTAAAGAGATAAAGGGGTGGTGGCTGTTTCTGCCTTGGGTGCTTAGAGACAGTGGCAGACATTGTCCATTTGGGATGCCATTAGAATGATGTAGTATCGAGCTTTCTGCTGACAATAGCAGGGACCTTATATGTTCTCTGTTTATTATTGGCCATTACAGATATTTACTGCAGCCACCATCAGTGGCTTGACCCCTGAAAGCTTCCCGCTAACCTCTAACTCCTAACTAAATAAGGTCCCCTGTCTCCACAGAACACCCCTTTTTAAGATACCACTGTTAAACAGATGCTCGGGTTGCTGCTGCTCAGGGCTTTTACTTTTCCTTCGAGAACAGTCGCACAGAATAAGAAGAATGACACTTTTCGCTCAAAGGTCTACAGTTTTAATTGCTTGTGTTTGACACTCTGAGCACACTCGCAGGCTTAGTTTTTTTTTCAGCTCTAACAGAAACATTCAACAGTGATTTGTTTCCTTTCTCACTCTCATGCCGGTGGATGCCGCCTATTGGCAATTGCACACAATTTATATAGCTTAAATAGGCCAGACATAATGAGCAACCGGTTTGTGTTCAAATTTTCTAATTTCATCTTTGCCAAGTTATCAGTGACTCACTGTTGTTCCTTACTTAAACTTCTACAGAGGAGGGGGTTAAAGAGACGCTCTCTACTAAGGTTAAGTCGAAGTAACTTCAGGAAAGTTTAACTAAGCTGACAAAATGTTCAACATACACAATACTCTAGGGAAAAGTCAGACAAATTCCATTACACCTGCACAGCTTGCTGTGTCCAAGGCTCTGTCCATAACAGGGTCAACAGGCAATGCCAAAGTTTGGCAGCTAATTATTCTGCTTCGAAAATAGTATTTCGTAAATGCTGAATGTCAGGACTGCACCATTCAATGATGTGCTGCTTGGCTCTGGAGAATGCATCTCATGACATCACGACTGTATAGAAATCCAACTGAGGGGAAATGGGGGACTGATGAGGAACCTTTAGTGCAAATTAGTAAAAAATAGGTGAAGTTCTTAGCATTTCTAGGGAGTAGACCAGGTACCTATGACATCCCATGTATATTCTGCTGGTGATTCTTACCATTGAAAAGTGGTAAAAAAAATATATCCATATTAAAGGCAAGATCCTTATCATGTTATGTTATCTAACTGATAATGGTAAAAAAAAAAAA
>NW_019474259.1:0-1734 GCF_002814215.2 Seriola lalandi dorsalis | reverse complement strand
AGCGTAAATCCTTTCTTCTGCAGCTGTCTCATGACTAAAGTTGATTTTATGGGGAATGAAACAGTCTATGACTCTTGTTGACCTCTGTCTGTGACCAATAAGAAGCAAAACAATGGCCTCTGGCACTCCTGTGATAATGTTGGAGCGTAACGAACACAAAACAGCCACGGCTTATTAGCTAACCGATTAAAACAGCCATGAAACAATTATTTCATAGAGTAAAATATCACAATACACATTACTGTAATTACTACAATAACAATTATGTCTGCTTGGATCATTTTCAACTAGAAACAAGTTTAAAACAATTAGCAAAGTGCCAAGAAAATCAGCATGTTGTAATTATGGAGTCATGGGTAACGATCAACAACCCTAAAACATCCCCAAGGACATAACACATTTATTTTCTTCTACGAGGCAGAGAAACATCCCACTAATTTCCACTAAATTAATCTCGTTAAAATGATGAAACTTCCTGTGTTCTACCTGCGCAGGGGTGAACGCCATGCTGAGGAAGGTGGCTGTGGCGGCGGCCTCCAACCCTCACGTGGAAATCCGTCAGGACGGTGAGCAGTTCTACATCAAAACGTCCACCAGCGTGCGCACCACCGAGATCAACTTCCACATCGGTGAACAGTTTGACGAGGAGACGGTGGACGGACGAAAGTGCAAGGTAGAGCTGCAGAAAAGTGAAAACATGGCACAGTCATAGTCAACAGCTGATATGAATTCTAGTGTAGCATGGAGGAACATGTCTGTGTGTTTGAGCTCTTCCATGCATACTTCACATTTTTTCTTTTTTGAAAGCAGACCATATAAAGTTTTAGCTCATCTTATTTATTGTCCTGTAGCAGCAGTGGTTTCAGTTTTTCTGTACAGTTTTAAAATCTATGAATAGACTATTAAAACTGAGTTCAGCAAATCATCACAGAAAATATCAAAGCTGCATTCATTTTGTTAAAATAATGTACCATTATTACGGCAGCATGATGGAGCCGCGTGTCCAAAGTCATGCAGGTTACAGTGCATTTACAGTGCAAGCAGGCACTAAATTACCTGCAGTTGTATTGATAGATTGGTGTGAAAGACTGGCGACCTGTCCAGCCGGTTGGCTCCTGCACTCCTGCGAGCCCAAGAGGATAAGCGATATGGTTAATGAATGAATGAATGTAAGAGGTGATTCAGTTGCTCTGTAAATAAATTCTGCTCTGCATTACTACATAGCAACAATACAAAAAATCTGTTCAAGCTTATTTTTCTTATTGTCTTAATTTAAAAGTGGCAGTGGTATGATAGTGAGCAGTAAAAGTCTCCAGCTAGAATCAAACCGGAAATATTCTGGTTTTATGGAATATGTCTTAACCACTGTGCCACCATGTTGCCCCACAATATGCAACTTTGAATCTTATGTTGAGCAGATTGAATGGAAACCAACGGCTGCTCAGAATCATACAAATATGTGAAGCACGACAGCTTTGCTTGCTAAATTGCTACTTGTGACTTTAAGTATATGTTAAGTACTTGTTAGGGTGTTACTTATTAAAGTGACAAAAAACTGAATCCACTGATTCCAATGCAAGATTTTAGGGTTAAGGCTCATTTATGCTCAACAACATACTGTACATATACGGATGGAGCTATCTGTTCGTACTCTGCGTTCATTTCGTCCGTGTTTGTGCGTGTTTTCCAAAAGCTCACTGATACAGAAAGAGCCGGGAATCATGGGTGGCAGTG
>NW_019474257.1:0-1734 GCF_002814215.2 Seriola lalandi dorsalis | reverse complement strand
GTCAAAGAGCTCCCTAGTCACCAGCTGCCAGCGAAATAGTTTCCTACTCGCTGGTTATTTTTTCATCTAAATGTCACTAAATTCACGAGGGTTCAGAAAGTCGAGCGAGAGTTACATAAAATGTCATAAAATTGATGTTAATTTTTTTGTCATTTATTTATTTTAAATTTAACTGAAAAACTTTTAAATTGTCCTTTTCAAACATGCAGAATCTACATGTTGTGTAGTAGTACTACTCTTCTGTTTATGCGTGAATTCAGGTTACCCCCTTGATAAACACACATTTCTCTCCCTTAACAGTTTGTCATGCGCTTCCTTTTACAACTAAAAGATAAAGACGGTGACATTTATCTGAGTGTGAATTGCGTGACTTGGTCGTCTCTTGAAAACGCAGTACAGTCTGTCTTCTGCTCGAGTCTCTCCTCTGGCTGAGTGGCAGCAGAGACTATAGGCAACAGACACAGACAATGTCAAACCCATTGCGCTGAACGCATATCGAGTCAGCTGTGAGACACATGAAGAATGGCAAGCGTGAAATGAGGCCAAGGGAGACAGCGGAGGGTTATAATGTGTTTGTACGGTGAACAGGAGATGAGGTTGCAGGTTGTAACTTCTACAAAGGGCAAGTTTGAAGTGAAGTTTGCAGAGCAACAGTTTCAGTTGGTTTAGTTTTAAACGCAGCCATAGTTAGGCTCAGGTTGAGGTTAAGCATGTGGTTAGTTAACATTAGCTATAAAGTGTGAAGTCTAAAGGTTAAAGCAACGTTTTTAATAAACTTGCCAATTAAATGGTCTTCAAAGCTTTTAGCAGTGAAAATGTGTGTGTGTATTCGTGTGTGTTTAAGAGGTGATTAGATAGCAGAAGGTTAGATTTGGTTACTTGCGCCATCTCCCGTGTCCTTGCAGACGTTAGCTGTGACGCCAGTTTGACCAGACAAGGTGTCCTCTACTGACAAGCCTCCTGTCACAGGCTTCTGCGTGTGTGTGTGTGTGTGTTTCTTTTGTAGGTGTGTGTCTTTCCATCCTGTGTGAATTAGTGTATAATCCTGCTCATCTTAGAGTTTGCGCAGTATTTATTCTGCCATCATTTTTAATGTCTCTATTCAGGGTCCTCCATCAACTGTAAATATGTAAGGCCATGCGTGTTTGTGTGTTTGCACACAGTGTGTACGTGTCTACATTTACACTGATGGCCCCGCCGCCAACCCCTCTCTAGCTTCCTGTGCAGGGGAAGTACAGGATATTGGATGGCCTGGAGGTTTTGATACCAGATTTAAGTGCTGTAGAGGAGAACATGAGTGACAAGACACGACGGAAACGAGCTAAACATAGTAACAGCTCCGGGAGGGGGGAGGGGGGTTCACTTTCCATCAGGACACGGGCTCCCAGAGGCTGCATAACACCCTCACACTCACACACACATGCCCACACACAAACACACTCTGGTACAGTCAGGCGAACGCACTCGTGCACACGCACATCTGAAGCACAATCAGGCACATTCATTCATACTATATTCTCTCATGCAGCGTTAAGAGTCACACTGAGTCTTACTCAGAAATACTCTCCTGCAGACCGAATCTGTAATAATGTGCTTAAACTTGCTGTAAGTGATTAATCGGTGTGGGCTTGTTGCTACAGGTATTGGTAAGCAGATGGAAAGCAGCCCAACAAGTCAGGATTTTACATCTCTGGAAAGTTCTCACACGGCAATCTTTTCATGTCTTGACAGATA
>NW_019474256.1:0-1735 GCF_002814215.2 Seriola lalandi dorsalis | reverse complement strand
ACAGATGGTGATACTGATATTAGGGAGGAAAAAATTACATCAGTGCGCTGAAACAGTAAACTTCACTGGGAATTAAATAACTATAAAAAGTCAGAGAGTTTTTATAGTGGCTCTACTTTTAAACATCCAGGGCACAAACTACATGAGCCGTAACAGATCTATAAGGGTAGCATACTGCCAGGGTTTAACCTCCAATGTAGTGTTTTTGTGTTAAACCACTGGAAAGCAATGGAAAAGTTTTCATGAAAATTTGTTCCTCAGACTGACTCATGGTGAGTTTATGATCCAACACAGTTGCCCATAAAACTTTCTGGAGTGCAAGAAGTTTGTAATGATTGTCATGTCCAAAAAGTATAAAGCAGATACGTTGTGTTCCCTGTGGAGAAAGACATTTTTCTAAAATACCATTTACAGAAGGAATCAAGCAGCAGTCCTGCATTTTTGTACTCCTAAATAAAAATGTCACATTTCTAAGGGCTGAGCTCTTTTCATCTGTCTGAAGAAAGCTCTGTATGATGGAAGAACCAGCATCTGTTTTAATTGCCACTTTCTGAGGCAAAGAAACTGAGAGAAATGCTAAAATTCAATGAGGAATGGTTGGGTGGAAAGATGCGAGAAACAAAACTCTGCAGAGAACTGGAGGTGAGCAGACTTCATAGGAGTGAACTGTGGCTGTGGCTCATGCACCGATACCTGATTACCAGGACAACAAAATATTTCTGAAACACGTCACATTGTAAGTCATAAAAAAAATAAAGGTGCCCTTTGGAGTTTTCTTGTAAACAAACAAAAATGATGTTTACACTCAGTGTTACTCACCAGAACACGTTGTGTGTGTGTCCTTGAGCTCCAACAAATGTAATAAAACATTTACAAAGCAGATTTTCTTTCCAAGTGCTTTACATCTAGAGCCAGCTTGGTCGGATCAGCTGTGAGGACCAGTGTGTGTCCCTGCCTTTAGTCATGTATTCATCTAGACTGCCATCTCACATCATTATCAAAGCATGTTCTACCCATCAGCTGTCAGTCTTCTCTATTATTTATAGGTCATTTTTATGCTTTTCTAAGGTTTCATTACTTTTTTAAAAAACAATATCTATATTTATTTATTAATGTTTTTCCCACCTTTCCCATTTGTTATGTGTGTATTTTTCAACCTAAATGGCAAACTGCTGCTTACAACTAATGATGAATTAAGTTAAAAAAGGAAGATTGACCCTGGGAAACAGCAAACTAACAGGAAACCGTTAGATATCACAAGCTTCTTTGTTTTCGTCCCTCTTTTTCCAGTTTAGTGTGTTTTTAACAGGGGTCATTTCCACACAGCACAGGTTAACCACTGAAACATCACACTAAACATCAACACACTCCGAACCCTGCAGCTTCCGTTTTCCCAGGCTTCAACCTGACCCTCCACCCGTGTGTTTTCCAGGTCACTAGTCTGATGTCAAAGTACACAGAAAACTCCACCTTCGTAATTAAGTGCTGTTTTTTCAGCGGCAATTATTTAGGGTTAATGTTTGATTGTGTGTGCACTTATGTCTGATATGCCTCTGGGTTAAACTGTTTTAACGTTTAAAGTATAAACTGTTAAAAGTTTAAATTTACCTCAGCTTAATAAAGCACCTTGTATGATGTGATTCTTAGAAATCCTTAAGATGAAAACATTTGGAAAGCGAAGCAGCAATAAACTCTCCCTTTTTTCCTGCTCGACACACACACACACACACACACA
>NW_019474255.1:0-12452 GCF_002814215.2 Seriola lalandi dorsalis | reverse complement strand
ACGCTATCCCCATTCAATCCTTTTTTTTTTTTCAGTCTCTTTGTAAATTGATGTCTAAAAAAAAAAGGGGGGGTGGGGGGCAAAAGATAATGACCCCTAAAAATGACTATCATGCTGAAAAAAATGTTTACTCCAAAAAAAAAAGAAAAAAACCTGCCTCTCTGCTTGCTGATCAAATCTGTATCCACAGACTTCGGTCTTCCGGCATGGTTCAGCAGAGTCCAGATGTTGCAATCGTTCCAACAGGGTGTGTGTGTGTGTGTGTGTTTGGTAAGAGACACTGAGGACAGCTGATGTAATGACTATAAAACATTTCCAAGAGTTCGGGTGACTGGAATGCTTTCAAGGAAGACATTGTTTGGTAATGGCTCTTGACGGTACATGTGCTCAGATGACTTCAAGTAAGAGACAGGCTTCAAATAAAAAGTTAGAAAATATTTTATTTACAACAATTTTTTTTCTTTTTTCCCCAACTGTATTAATCCAATCCCTTTTCTCAGCAACCCCCCCCCCTCCCCCCATAGTTTACATTTTGCATAGATACAACATAATTTCATTGTAAAAATTATAGCTCAACCATTTTTTTCAGAATTTGAAATAAAACAACTACGGCTGAGAATCCAATTGGGTTTGACAGACATCCATATGAAAATAATACAAGGGACTGTATATATATTATACATTATACGTGTATAATATATATAATATGTTGTTAAACGGCATTCATTTCACAATAAAGTCAAACATCAAATCTTAAAGGCACAATATTGCATGTAAGAGCTGACATCATCACGGTAATGTGCCCTTAGTTGGCTTCATACTTTCTCACAGTTTGTTACAGGTGACAGAGACTAAAATATGTTACAGGCCACAATCTGATTTCTATCTTTGGATAAAGCTGATTAAAAAGAGATAGCACCTTCACCCCGATGCAAACATCGAAAACAACTGTTTGTGCATTGTTTGTGAGTGTGTGTTTGCGTGTGTGTCTGTGTGTGTTTGTGTGTGTGAGCATTCACGCATTTGTGCGTGTTCGCAGAGGTACTGAAGCACGTACCCACTGCTGCTGTTGTCTAAGACGGTTGTAACGCAACATGAAGATAAGCTGCACATGAACAACACATACTGTACTGTGTGACACAAGGTGTACAATATTCACAGTGATACATTTCTCCTTAAGGCACTTGAAGCAGGCTGTGTTGAGCATTCACAATTTGATGCTTGAGCTTGCCAATAAGAAAGTCCCCACTCTTTCAGTTACTCATAGATACTCATCCTGATTGGTGCAATAGTTTCGTATTTAAGTTGGCAGCCTACTCATAGCGAAATGTCCAGGCTCAGCAGTGGCTAAATGACTGTGCACCACAAGTTATTCACATGCTGCTGTCTAGACAAGATCTAAAACTCAGATTCTGTGTCTTTCCTTGATTTCTCTTTTTCCTGTTCTTCCCCCATCTCTTTCTGTGTTTCAGTCAGTCAGTCAGTCAGTTAGCCTGTCTGTCTGACTGCGTCACTTGTTTCAACACACCAGGAGCACAAAGTGCTTAATCTCAACTCATGATTTTAAAAATAAAATCTTTTTACTTTCTATTTTATTTCTCTTTCCACTTTTTTTTCTCCTCTTCTCCTGTTAAGTTCTAATACAAGTCCTTCATGATCTCCTGCAGGAGTGGGTGTAAGCACATGTCCACCTCGGTCTTCTTCAGCAGCTGGATGAGGTGGACGTGGTCCGTGACGATCTGACGCAGGTCTGTCATCTTCTGGAGCAGCTTGGCAAACAGCTGCAGAGAGTCTGGGTGGTTTAGCTTCAGCTGCAGCTCCAGCGAATGAAGCACTGTCTCCTGAAGCTGCTCGATGGGCTTCACATTCAGGAGGCCTGGACGGTCTGGAGGGGTTACAGAGACATGGAAACACATCAAAACAGAGTGAAGAAAGGAATACAAAACAGGTACAGGTCCACAAGAGAAGAAGAATAGAGGAGACGGACAACGGTGTAAGGTGATATACATGAATGAATGAATGAATGAGAGGCGCAAATAACTAAACATTTACTTCCTATTAGATATCAAATGGTCATATCTGTGAATGGAGAATCCCTTAATTTAGCCGCCCCCTTATTGCCAGACCCAGCTGACTTATTGCTATTTACAAAAGCCTGCTTATCTTTATTTCAAGTTATAATCTCAGTGGTTTAGGTTAATAATTGATTTAAATATCAGATTTTAATCACAATCATGTTCAAGGCCAGACTTTTATCAAGTAGTAACATGCAAACCAGCAATATTAGATCAAATAGTGTGGACCTGTTCAGAAATATCAAAGTAAGGGTCCACAGGTCAGTTTGGTTTGCTGTTACACAAGCATTTAAGTTTGGATTTTAATCCGATTGTTTACTTTACTATTAAGTCATTAGAGCAATGTACAGCAAAAACTGTCATGCCCCCTGCACGAAATACTTTTCTTTTTTCCATAAATCGTCAATAATGGCATAAAAAAAAACATGACAGAGCAAGTAAAGTGAGGTATTTCTCAGTCACTCACTGGGTTGCCTGTGAAAGCTCAATTCATGTGTATGCTGTCAACACAACCCACACTTTTTGCTGTTATATGTACAACATGATGTAGCTGCTGTTTATTGTCCTCATGTGGAACTGATTCATTCACCTTTAGTTCTGCTCCACTTTCTTCCCAACAATATCTCGTGCCTCCAAGCAAGCTGATAAATAGGTCAAGGCTGGCACTAGATTGTGTGTCTATTGCATTGGGTTGATAACCTAGGTTGTCAACACTTTACATTCACAGTGAGCTAGACTGTTCTGATGCTACATTTCTGCCAGAAAATATTTTTTGTTGTAACTACACAACGTGAGAAGTTCATGAAATAAATTTAAAAACCTTAGTCACTTCCTTAAAGATATTATACATTTAGATCACTCTCCACTTTTAATTAAATGAAGAATTTAAAGAAGTTGTTTGACATTTGGGGAAATATGCTTATCTACTTTCTCGTCAAGCGATTGAGGAGAAGTTTCTAGTTTCTAGTTTGTTAAATATCTACAGAAACTGACAGAAAAACTTTCCCTTAAGCGCTACTACAACTCCTCTAGAGCTACTTTCATGTAAGCTATTGAAAAAAACAGCCTCTCACCCCCGCTGAGGATAATGACAGCCAGAAACAGCGCCATGTCGCTGTCGTCCAGCTCCAGCGTGTTGAACTTAACGGAGAACTCAAACTTTGGTTCCATCATTTGACAGAAAGGTTTCCTGAGACTCTTGAGGAACTCCCGCGTCATGAAGATCTGTCCATAGGAGATCAGTGTCCCGTCTTTGTTCATCAGAGGTGCCATCATGATGATCAAGACCTCAATCACACCATACTTCAACAAGGTGACCTGGGAAAAGAGTAAAGGGTTGAGGTCATGTTAATCAGATCCTAAGGGATGAAAGCTGGTTACCTGTTTGTTGGTTTGTTTATTTTTCAGCAGGATTACGCAAAAACTACTCAACTGGATTGCACCAAACCTGGAGTGATAGGGCATGGGCTATGGATGAACTCCCTGTTCTTTTGACTGTTCTTACTTTTTTAAATTACTTTCCTTAAGAGGCATTTTTCATAATTTTCATCAATTTCTTAGGAAATAACGTGTGGATCTTGATGTCAAACATCACATATGAATGGCGTTGAGATCTATGAGTTTGCACAAT
This sequence comes from Seriola lalandi dorsalis, assembly GCF_002814215.2. Taxonomy (NCBI): domain Eukaryota; kingdom Metazoa; phylum Chordata; class Actinopteri; order Carangiformes; family Carangidae; genus Seriola; species Seriola lalandi. The sequence continues at coordinate 8,747 of NW_019474255.1, read as the reverse complement.
TTGGTGCAGATTCAGATGAAATGATATGAATTATAAATTATGCATTACACACAGAGTTGTACTCAGTATTTTTTTTTTAAATTTTTTCTTTCTTTATTGATAGTGCAGTAGAGAGAGACAGGAAATGGGGAGGCAGAGAGAGGGGGAATGACATGCAGGTAAGGGCTTTTCCGATGTGGGGGCCAACTGCAGCGAGGACTGTAGCCTCTACACATGGGGCGGATGCTCATCCAACTGAGCTACTTGACGCCCCTGTATTCAGTATTGATAGCAAGTAGCAGTGCATATGTCACCAGCAGTTTTTATGAATGCTTAACAGTATTTAATTCAACATGCAACTAATAAAATTACATAAAACAATAGTGGTTGTGACATAGCAATGAAACAATTCAGACAGCTGTAAAGCCGTATAACCATTTCTCCATTTCACCCAACAGGTAATAAAACAATACAGCTGTCTTGTGTAAAGATTAGAGATAATAAATAAATAAAGCTACCTGAGGACAAAAGACATGTGTGGGATTGTTTGGCTCTAGTGAGTGCCAGTCTAGTAATACGAAACACCTCAATAGATGAAAAACTGGCATCACTTAATGACAGAAATGAATGAATGGACGAGCAGCTGAGGCATCTTTGCATCTCACCTGATCATTTAGATCCAGATCAATGAACCCCGGGATACTCTTGGCGAACTCTGTCACTTCTCTCACTGCTTCAGCCGAGCGCGACTGACAGCTGTGGAAGAAACGTAGCTCCACAGCGTCCGTTGGTCCCTGTCCGCTGATGTTGGTCATTCCGAAAACACCACACTCTGTCCCCATGTGAACTCCTGTGACCCCTGAAATCGAATGAGATGTGCATAGCAGTTCAGCTACAGAGGTACGAGAGGAACTAACCAGCCCCTGCAAAGTTTTAGAATATCTTCAATGCAAACAACAAACTGATTTAAAGCTCAGTCAATAAAGGAACCTAACATTGTGGGATGATATCAACAAGCAGGAAATGCAATATGACGTTTCACACGGTACGTTGGTGCTACTAACCTCCGTGTCCAGCTGTGAGGGCAGAGGTCTGCTGCTGGTGCTCCTGGATGGGTATCTGCCTGCAGTTAATAAACTGCTCTCCTTCCATTAGAGACTTCATGTCATGGATGACAAAAGGCTGGAGGTAGAGAGGAAAGAATATGGAGGAAAAAGGAAAGGTGGGAGTAAGACAGAGCAGGTAGGGAAGGTTGGAAAAGAGCAGAAAGAAAAGCAAGAGAAAAAAAAAGGAGAGAAAAAAAGAAACAACGTCAGCTCCTCATAGGGCTCTTGAGGACATGTGAGCTACAGATGCAATCACACATACTGTCTATGCACTTTGGTCATGGCTCATTCTTCACCTGCAAAAGCAAACACTGCACATCTCATATGTCTTATGGGCAAAGTAAATAAATCTTAGCTGCAGGCTGAGGCAGACGAAAACACAATTTCCAGGTAAATGAAGCTTAACTGAGTTAAAGTCGAGCTTACTGTTTGGTAAAACACTGGCAAAGACATGCAGTGACCTGAAAGATGAATAGTACCATTCATACACTGAAATCTTCCCTTTTCATAGTGGTAAAATGAATAATTAGATGTCCTGCAGGGAATTACACAAGTTCTGAAATGAACATTATTTCCTGTGTGACTGAAACAAAAAAAATATAGCAAGAGGAACTGTGTCAGCTTTTTTGCTTGATGTTGCCTGTGTTAACTTTTAAAAGAAGAAACAACACATTCAGTCTCTTAGAAATGAAAAGTTCGGCTCACAGGCATTGAAACACACCCTTGTTTGCTGCCACAGACTTACTTGGTGAGCAAGCTAGCAAATGTTAGTTAGTCTTAGCAAACTTTAGATAGATGCTGCTGTATAACAGACAGACACAACCAGGGTGCATGTAACACAGACATTGATGAGTCACTTCATAACTGCTAGCAAAAGTAACTTTAGTTAAATTGAAGTTTAATTTGCTTTCTGTGAGCACATCATGTACAACCTAATGAGCAGAAAGCAGGTGTTCATGTTGCTGTTTGAAAATTCATCAGCTATACAAAGATTCATTTCCACTGCCTGGGTATCTGGCCAAAGTCGCTATGTCTGCCTTTTTATAATTGAATTTGGTTTGTTTATACAAAGAATAAATTTAAACTAAAGATACAATAATCTGGTTTCAGGTTGGGGTTATTTCTTGCTGGTCCATTTCCCTGGACTGATCAAATGTCTATTGCACAGAAACATCATCCCTTTTTATAAAACAATTCTGCAAATAACTGCAGTCACCAAGGATAATACAAGTTCCTTCACCTCTGATGGTGTGTGTGAAGTGCAGGTTAAAGTAAAAAGCATCAGCTCATATCAAAGTATAACAAATATAAATATTCTACAAAAGCTAAATCAATGATCCTCAAGTTCTTTCAGGAGGTTTGCTGTGGTTTAGTGAACAACCGAGGACTCCCTCACACAAACAGATGATTCAGTACCGTTTGGCTGCTATCACTCAGATGAACAGTCATAACAAGCAGACGAAAGAGATGCGGAGCAGCCTTGAACTTGAGCCGCGACTTAACCGAGAGAGAAGTAACAGGAAAGGGAAAAACCCAAGATGCTGCTTGTAGAGTTGGTCTTCAAATATACAGCCAATAATAATAATAATAATAATAATAGAGGGCCGAAGACCTGCAATTGGTGATATTTTGGTTAATTTCCATCCTTTCCAATTTACTGAATTGTTACTATTACTGTACTGAAGTAAAGGATCTAAGAGCTGGTTTCACGACTGATCCTGACTTGTGTTGGTCACTTAGGTTAAATGTTCCACTACACACTGCGCTATAAAAGAATGTAGTTTTGCATTAATCTGCTAGATTTATACATAGCTACATCCTATGTAGATCTCATACATTTTTCATTACAGAATATTCACTGCAGTTATCTTAGTTCAGTCTGCCTCACTCACTTGCAATTGAGTTGATGTGGATTTCCTGATTAGGTCTTTTTTGAATATTGAGATTCAATATGTCAAAACCTTAAGTACAAAAAGACAGACACAGATGATATCTCACATTTTCATGCTTCCAGCCAACACATTTTCCTACAGTCCATTAGTGTAAATGACCAAATGTCTTCATAAATTAGTTTGATTTTTTGAATAGGAAAGTTGAAGCCATTAGTGTACTGTACATCAGACTGCTGAGGAGCCATGTCATCCTGTTTCATAGCTTGACCACTGTAATCTGAGATATTTTCTAACAGCCACTAACATACAGGTAGAAACCAGTCGAGCCACTTTTTCTGTTGGAGCAGCAAAAACTGTCTGAAAAGATGTTAACATATGCAGTGGTGCGAAAGTTTGAACTACTTCAAGTGAAAGCTCCTGAACTCCTTCAGTTCAAAGTTGTATTGTTTTTCCCTAAATAGCTCCTTGTGTCATTTAAAACTTACAGCTGCACATGGGAGAACATCTGTATAATTCAATCTGTGATATAACGTGTAAGTCAATATACAGATATTTTTATAGCCAGGAAGGCTTCTTTATGTGTTTCCTGGCTATGAAAATATCTGTATATTGACTTACACAATATATCATGTCCTATATCTGATATTTTGGTAAATATGAGATTGTGTAAATTTTTGCTTGTCCTGTTTTGTAGCATTATGACGTTATTACTTTTAAAAATAAATGTACAATACTGTATGTGCTGTTTGGTTTGTGTGTGGTGGTTGGGTTGCTTCATCATATTAACCAAAACAGCTTTCAAAAATATAAAATTTGCACTGTACATCTCAATTATGGAGGACACAAAGCCGACAGGACAGAGCAACTGGTCCAGCAGCTCAGATCAGAGCAGGGTGAGGTGAAGTACAGTAAATGTTGATGATACGGCTGATGTCTCTCTGGAATCCAAAGATAAATGAGGGCCAAATGCACACGGCAAATAACTTATGAAAGGAATGCTGACAGTCAAATCAGGTAACAGGAGAACTGAGCTTTTGAACACTAAAATATGAAATCACACCTGAGATGATTTGCTGAACTGTTAAATACAGTATCATAAGAATATAATCTATAACAGATACATTTTGTATCTACATGTAATCATCATCTAAATGGTCAAAGTTTCCCTCACCACATAATTACCCTGCTCACGTAGCGAACAGGACTGCAATAAGTTCCAGTGCTGTAAATTTATTGCACTGTGAAGGTTCAATGGAAAGTTCAGTTATAGAAAACGCAGGCAAGATGAAGACTCCTACCATTATGTATACAAATAAATAAAAGTCAAGTAGAAGGCGGTAACGCAGTGCTGCTTACCGCGTTGTCTCCAGTCTTCCCAGAGAGGATGGCCCTGGCCTTGGCCTTGGTGAGGGGGAAGTATTTCAGATAGGCCTCGTACAGATGCCGGGACAGAGCCCTCAGATCTGCTGCCTCCGGGTGCATGTGCTCCATGTCGGACGAGAACTCAGCCAGCAGCTTCTCCTTCTCCGCCTGGGGCATTCGGCCAAAGCGAATAGCTGGGAAAGGAAACAGAAACATGCATTAGTTCACAAATAGACAAACACAGACACAGGTTGCCAGGCAGGCAGACATACAGGAGCACACAGACAGATAATTAAAAAGCAAGAGTAATCACACTGACTAGGAGGAGTGTTGACATATTAGATATATGTAGGTGGGTATCCATTTGTGACTTAAACCCCCCCCCACACATTCTAGTTCAAGAAGGAACACATCAAACCACTGAAATAATGTACCATCTCAAATCCATTTCATATCATTCAGCATTAGCCTTAATATTCTCAATAACACCTTAACAGCACACTAACAGCACTAGTTTATTATGTTAATTTGCTTGGTGACCTCTTAGCCCACTTATTGCTTAACTTTCAACTTTTTTATTGAGGTTTTTGGTTACTTGACATTGACATTGCAACCATGGTTGTCAAATTTATTTATTACAAGCTCTAATATTTGGGCAGAGATCGGAAAAATTTGATGACCTCCTATCTGCAGCAAACAAACACCTTATTACTAAATACAGCAGTGGAAAAGGGTTGAAGAATGAATGACATTAAAATCTGGGACGATTCAGTTCAGAGGGGTGAAGTTTTTCTTTTAGCTGTTGCTCAAGAATACTTTTGGGACTCACTTTTCTTAACTTTTCTTTTCATAATCCCAGCATTTAGTAACAACCCTTTCAACTGCCCAGATGTTAGCACATTAAACATAATTTTGAAATACAGACACAGGAAATTTTGTAGAATGGAAAGCTTCCCAGCATTGCGCCTGGAAATCCAATATTTTTGAATTTTGAAAAGACGGCACTGCCCTGTAAATACAGCAGAGCTCAGATATCCTCTACACATGACTCACGAAGCTCAAACCATCTTTCAGTGAAAGGGAAAATCAACGTAAGACACGTTCTTCTTGTCACTTTATGAGGTGTGTCTCATGAAGAGATTACAAAATTTAATTCCATTCGATATAGTGTTTTTGTGTTATGATGTTTCCACAGCTCACTGCAAAACCTGAAAAACTATCTTACACATTTTAAACTAAGTCTTTTCTCACCTTTCCAGCTGTTCCAGATAATACAACACGGTGCATTTACACATACATGCACCAAACAAAGGAACCAAGTTTTTTTCCACTTGTCAAAGATCAACTTGACACTGTGTTGCTGTCAGTTTTTACTGCGGTGGAGTGGTTTTACCTTTTCTATTTAGCTTCTTCTCGTGTTGATCACGAAAGGTACATCACTTTAGAAACTTTTTCAGAGGTGGTTCCATGTCTTTATATAAAAGAGGATACCTGTTGTACTATTATTACCAATGATTTTCCATGACTCAAGCTATAAATAATCCATCTACATTGCATTACACCCGACAAAGGTATTGCTGTAATCTAGCTCCTATGGTGAGTTTGGTGAAAATGTTCTAATCTACATGAAATCTGATGCCAAGTTGTGAAACGGTTAAACTTTCTTTTTCTGTTAGTGGAAGTCATTAATTATCTCTCCATTCAAGCCTGTCCTCTGCGTTTACTCCACTGTGTGTGCGTGCGTCTGTGTGAGTGTGATTGTGTAATGCTGACTGTGCAATGAATGCACACCTTAAGCAAATGAATACAAACTAAAGCTGCCCCTACCACGAACAGGGCACCGAGCCGGCAGCGGTGACACAGCAGATCGGAGAAATCAGTTGAGGTCTATGTACTCCGAGATGTCAATCATTGATAAAGTCAAAACACTGAGCAGATTTTCAAAGCACCCGCTGTACCTCCAGAAATAACTTAAGAGATACGAGGGGAGGTGGAGGCAGGGAGAGAAACACAGAGATAAAGTGGCAGGACAGGAGAAAGAAAACTACAAACTGTAGACGCTAAAACTGTTTATGTTGTTGAGTTTCAAATCCACAAAAAATCATATTCAACTTCATCTCAAGCATGTTTGAAAAAAAAAAAAGACTTTTTCAGCTCCTGGCAAATTCCAAAAATGGGCTAAATTTGTTTTGTCTTCTGACGTGCAGTTTGAGGGGAGGCATGACTTCTTATTAATTGCTTTTATGATCAATGATCTGGCTCGGTGAGGATTGGTTGAATATCTGGCCGACTGTCTGCACTTTGAGAAGCTCCATGGTCTGATTTAGCACATGACTCCTATCTAAATATCTGTTAAAAACTGTAGGGAACTTTTCTTTTTAAATAGTCCTTTATTCTTGCATGTGGATAAAACTGTTGTCTTGAAAACGCTGTGATATCAAACTGAACTTGAACTGAGCACTGCAGAATAGACAGAACACACTGTCTGCCTCCAGCCATCTGCAGCGCTGTATTTTTCTTTTTCTTCTCTCCTTAGTTTCTCTTGATAGTTGTAGAAAAGCACAAAGTAACGCCGACTTTCTCTCTTTCTGTCAACACTGCTGAGGACACGGTCATCCCGTTTGAATGAACTTTACTAGAATTGTCAGTGTGAGTTCAGTGTGAGTACTCACGTCCTGCTGGTCAATTGATCCCTACAAGATGAATGAAAAAAAAAGCCTCATGTCTGCCCAGCTTTAGTCAAGATGCATCTATTCTAACAGCTCAGCAGCAGCTGTGCCAGGAAATCTGCTTGGCACAGTTTCCTGACTATAACTCTAATTAGCCAAACGCATGTTCGTTCACCTGTGTGCCAGATATTCTCATGAAAGCAGAAAGCTGTGTTGAATCAGCCAACAATAGGATTATGTCCAGAATCTGTCTCCTTATATTAACTATTAAATATAGTATTTGAGTGTCCAAATTCTGAGTGTGAATTTTCAAAAATGCAATGGTCTGCATTTTATACACGCAAAAATGAACAGTCACACTACACCTCTCAGTGATGACGATGATGATGGTTCATAAGTGTCTGAAATATAAGTTAAATGCTCACCATAAAATAAATAAGTGTATATTATCTACTGTAGGCAGTAGATACAGCTGTCATGTTAGTACCAGATGTGGACGGTCTAAAGTTCCCATGTTCACAGGTACTTTCAATTAATCATTGTTATACTAGAGTCACCCTGGATTCCCCTCCCCATTGATTTAGTTGAGGAGCAGGGTGAGAAGAATTTGCTTTTGGATGCAAAATCACAAGGATGCCCCAGGTCCAGCCAGTTGATTTGACAGAGGAGGGTGGGATTGACCTCTCATTCAGAGAATTTTGATTTTCTAAATGGCTAAATAGAGAAGGAGGGGTGCTGCTTGGCTGCAGTAAGTGCGCACGCAATGATAGAGGATAGATAGACAATAAAGTTTTTGATAAAGAGTTGTATAATCTATAACACTGCCAGCTTCTTGCCTCCACAATGGAACACATTTCCCCAGACTCAAGTCTTGTATAATGACAGCGTTCAGGACTATGTACAATATTACACAATATTACACGAGTCGAACACTAGCCTGTAACATCACAGCCTTTTTCAGAGTGGGAAGACTTTTCAGATATCATCATCAACGATCTTACATCATAGAGTGAAAGCTGTCATTTGTCTCAGCCTAACAGGTGCAACAAAACTAACAGGAGAGTCAGGGCGATGTCATTCAGGCAAGACCTATGCACGCCTACACAGTCATGAGAGCCATGCTGAAACTCACCTGAGGAGGAGGAGTCAGAACTTGATATGAAAAGGGCTATAGCTGTACCAGGTGATGCGCTCCAGTGGGCAACAAAGGCTGACAAAACAAAACCATTCTCCTGAAGAACAGTAATGGGTGAGGGCGAAGATTTCCACTAGAGAAAGAATTTTACAATACAGTACATGATTTCTCTAGATATATTGTACTTTGATGTGGAGCTTGTGACGTGCTGTCATCTGATAGCTTTGACCTTGTATTTCAGTGGGTAATTCCACCAATCATACCTGAGATCACCTCAGATTGTTGTTATGAGACGCTAGCTTGTGAATCTAAACGGCTGCAGCGGTGGGAGCAGCAGAAAACCGAGCTGGGCGTGGGAGGTTTGGCCATTTCCTGTAGTGTACCATGGCTGTGGAAGGGCTGGTGGATTTAGCTCATTGCATTTGTTAAATCTAAAGAATTTCATTCAAAGTTATTATATTGACAATGTGTGTATTATGAGTGTTGTCACAAAAAAAAACTCAATAGCCTTGATCTTCCTGTATTTTTAAGGTGATTATGAAATATTTGGGGCCCACAGATGAAAAATTTGCTTTTGGCTACCGCTGGTGCATTTACAACAATG
>NW_019474254.1:0-1791 GCF_002814215.2 Seriola lalandi dorsalis | reverse complement strand
CCTAGGACCTGGCGTCCACATATGTGGACCTCACATTTTGGGTTCTCTAGACCACAATACTAACTTTTTCTCAACAAGGGCCTGGTGACCACATATGAGGATATTATACTGCCACTCAGTAATAGAAATTTAAAACTAATGTCCTCATATGTGGACATCATTTTTCTCAGGTCCCAATCAGCCTATATAGCAAAGAATAGAGCTCGGGTCTTAGGAGGTTAAGAATGAATGGGAGGCCCATAGATTTGCTGCAAGATTAATGCTTCATGTCAATGCTTCATAACAGTCAACTAACTGTAAATAGGGAGCTGAGTGAAATACATCAGAAAAAAATGATTGTGTTTGGACATAACAGCATACACCCAGCCCATCTAAAACTGCAAGCATGTATCTTAATCCTCATTGTCTGAGGGTTTTTCTAAACAACTTGGGAAGAGCGTTCTAAACAAGAACACAAAGTAGTTAGCTACTGCCACCCTCTGACTCCACACCGCATTGCTCTTCAGTGACACCACTTATTTTGACAAAGACAACAACAGATCACTGAAAATAGGAGGATTGGTTTAAGGCGTTTACATCAAACTGTAAGGGATTATTATGACTCAGCAAACAGACCAGTGTAGCTACTGACAACATATACAAAGACTCAGCCCACATTAAAAGAAAGCCAAGACAGCTGCAGATGGGTAATTTCCTTTGCATGCAAAACAGTTATCGCACACATCAATGCATAGACAACATGCTCAAAACATCCCTTATCATCCCTTATGACAAACAAAGCTATGAATGACAAGTGCTTCTAACATTAGTGCAGGAAATAATTAGGACTTTTTGATAAACATATACTGAATAAAATGATCATATACTCCTTATCAAAATAAATCAGCACCTATACTGACCTACTGTCCATGACAAAGAGCCACACACTCACAAACCATCTCTTATTTCTTCTGGCACTACTTAGTTCGAAGTGAAATTACTACTGAAACTACTAAAATGAAATTTGCTTATGTTAGACACACTGTATATTTGGTTCCACAACAGAAGTCAGTGTGGGTACTGAGGAATGAGGAAGCTGACTAAACTGCACTTCTGTATATTATAGCCAACTACCTACTCCACTCTCTCCTAAATCCTTATGAATTTACAAACACAAGTCTTTCTGTCATACAGGATTCTCAATTTTCTGGCTTAGTATCAATAACTGAACAATCCTGATTCACCCTACTGCATAACAAAGTCAGAAAACAAACCTATTTATCTAACTGCCAGCTATAGTCACCCGACACACAGCAGAGCGGCTGAGAGGGAGTGTTAATGTCACAGTCAGCCAGAGTGTATAAACATCTGTCAGCACTGCAGAGGTGACTGCAGCTGATAGCCAACTTTAAATACAGCTCAAGTCTAGGTGCGTGATTCAACAGCTGACTTGCATTCCAACTGCCTTGGTTTCAACAACACAGGAACACTCAATGTAAACTGCGATATACGGTAGTAACACTAACCTACTTCATTTCCTGAAGAAAAACAATCCATGACGTATATTCTTCCAGAAAAGGAAGGCAAACATCAAACCCAACAATGGCGAATAGGTGCGAATCCTGTTACACACCCAAGACCTCATGAAAGCAGAACTTCATGTTTACAGGCACAACTTTGAGTACTTAGTGTACACTGGAGGTTTCTGAGGCAAAATTATTTAAAATTTTTATCAATTCTTTTGTTTTAGTTAAGAGGTGATACAAATGTAAAATGAAATACACACAAAACAGCACTTATTTAAAAAAAAAA
>NW_019474253.1:0-1736 GCF_002814215.2 Seriola lalandi dorsalis | reverse complement strand
AAGAAGTAATAAAACTTTATTCTTTATCTATTTTCTGATAAAAATGATAAAAGTAAATAATAAAAAAAAAAAATGCAAAAGACTCATTGAAAATACAAATGATCATAACCTACAGCCCTACAACAAATACTACTGCTGTACAGTTTTATATTAAAACATGTTCAACAGGGTTAAAAAAGAAGAAAAAAAACAAAAACAAGAAAAACAAAATCAATGTGGCTTTAACTCAAGAATATCAAATATTTTATTGATCACCAATGACCACAGATATATATTCAAAATCCAGCACGCTGTCTAGAGTACTCTGTATAACAGGCAGTCGGACACATTGCCCACGTTTGATGCAGGAGGTCAGTAAAGAGACATCAGTACCTGCCAGTGATGAGCTGGCTGCGTGACGGCGTGCAGATGGGCTGGACGTAGTAATTCTCCAGCGTCACGCCCTCCGCCGCCAGTTTGTCCAGAGTGGGAGTCTTGATGGTTGGGTTATGGTAGCCGATGTCATTGAAGCCCTGTGACAGAGTCATGGAGGCATTAACGAGCTCTGTTAATTGTTTCATTATGGTTGTCATTACAAAAGTTACACACTTTGTAATTCCTGTCCGGTTCTTTATATCCTGGAACCATTTCCAGCTCTATGTATTTATTTGTTTACACCACCGACCACCAGGCGGAGATAAGTGAGATAACTGATGGAGGTTAAGGAGGTCAAGGCAATCAGGTTCAGGTGTGTTGCTGCTCTGTGTGAGAGGCAAACAGTTTCTCACCGTGTTCAGACCTTGCTGTTACCGTACCATGCGTAGTTTATGGTATGTACCTTTCTTGGAACATTTGTTTTATTTCATGTGAAAACAATATTCGACAACAAGCTGTCTGGACCTGTATAAACTGGTAATTCTATTGGAAGCATGTAGCATTACTCAACCTGACAGCAGCCCCTCGGTGGCTTTTTGACAGCAACAATTAGTCACTATAATGCAACCGGTTTTGCTAACCTGAAGTTATGAATATGTTATATCTGTAATATTTGTTTTCATGCTATAGATGCTGTAACTTTCAAACTTAAATTCATGTTCAAATTGGTTGTAAAGATCACATGCTAACACGCATCAGAGCTCGCCATCTCTCTATTGTATCTAAGCTGGGACCAGCAGATATTTGTCATATTTTCCTTTAAAAATGATTGTAATGATTAACTGATTATCAAAATAGCTCATTCATTTTCTTTCCATTGACTAATTTTCAATTGCTTTTGACTTGGCACACTTTGCCATAATGTTAAATTACAAATGTTATCCTTTTGGGACCCTATAATTTGTAGTGCACAATATGCATGAAATCATCTGTTCTTATATAAAAATCGTGTCATATATTTGAAGTTTAACAACTTGTAATGTGTGCAATGTAATTGCTGCTATCGACATGATCAGCCAAATTCGAGATTTGAGAAAACACACTCTCACACCGGCTCGTTCACACACACACACACCTGGTCGTCCGTGAGGATGAATATGATGTGCGGCTGGTTCTTCTGCTTCGGTTCTGTCTCATCATTCTGAGTGTTTCTGTCGTTGTGGTGCTGCCACTGGTTTGGTTCGGACCTGTGGGCACACAGGCCGTCCAGGCTGAAGAGAACACTGAGCACAGTCAGAGCCAGAGCAGCGGCGGCAGCCTGCATCTTTACTACAGGAGCCCTGCAGGGAACAAAAAGAGAAAAGAAAAAAAACATAACAATG